>NW_023270305.1:35849157-35944015 GCF_011800145.1 Mirounga leonina | reverse complement strand
TTCTTTCTTTCTTTCTTTCTTTCTTTCTTTCTTTCTTTCTTTCTTTCCTTCCTTCCTTCCTTCCTTCCTTCCTTCCTTCCTTCCTTCCTTCCTTCTTTCTCTTCCTTCCTTTCCTTTCCTTTTCTCTCTCCCTCCCTTCCTCCCTCTCTCTGTCCCTCCCCTTCTCTCTCCTTCCCTCTCTTCCTTTCCCTTTCTTTTTTTTCTTTCTTTCCTTTTCTTTCTTTCTTTCTTTCTTTCTTTCTTTCTTTCTTTCTTTCTTTCTTTCTTTCTTTCTTTCTTTCTTTCTTTCTTTCTCTTTCTCTCTTTGCCTTTCTTCAGCTTGAAGAAAACCTAGCTGGAGTTTTTTTTTTTTTTTTCATTCTCTTATTCTAAATAAGTTACTTCAGTTTTGGGTCTAGGTACTTATTTCTTACAGTGTTTCATCAAGGATCTGGTGAGTGTATGTCCTTTACAAGTGCCAAATTGAGCCAGAACTATGGGATAGCCTGCAGAATCTTGAAATGAACTCTGGATAGCAATAGAAATATATTTCAATGACTGAATAGCCATTGGTATTGAAGCCTCAGAAATGCTTTAGGGAGTCATGTAAATGTCTGTGGAAGTGTTCAGCTAAGTTCAGTTGTATCTGATGGACATCTACCCACTAAGTAACGAAGAGAATTCAAAATCCTGGTCCTAGTTGACTCTGGAACAACCTTTGAAGAGTTCTGTTTTTACTCTTAGGAGTTTGTTTCAATTGGCTTCACACTCATTCTACTTAAATCTATTGCTCTAACAGTGGTCATGATCCTTCTCAGAGTCTCTTATTTAAAGAAAGTTTATAATGTTAAAATTTTGATGAATATAAAAATCCAAAAAGTGTAATAGGCTTCCTTTAGTGAATGATACTTTTCTGAGAAAGCCAAAGGAAACAAGTGATTTCTGCCCCAACTAACTGAATTGAAATTCTATCCTATGCTGTGTCCCAGAGATTGCTACCCAGAGTGATTTCCTTCTAGCTTCTGTTGCTTTTGTTGTCCATATTAAAATAACTACACAGGGTGAATGTTGGATGGGCCACTAGGAAAAAAACCTGGAGAATATTTAGTTTTCTTAACAGTTCAGAAGGCAACTAGTAAAATTACTCATAAATGTGTACAGAAGTTCCAATAAAACTTTCTGGAAGATCTTCAATATTCTTTTTATAGAATTGTATCAAAGTAGAGCTGACCATCCTAAACTACTGGCTGTGGCCTTCCTAAAATGTGCTGTAAAGTGAAGTTAAATGGATGTAATTAAGGTATATGACACTAAAACCTTTTCTTCTTATAGCTCTTATAAAGTAAGTATTAGAAACTGAAGAGTACTTACTAATTGAGATCACTTTTTTTAATGTTTTATAGTGTCCTGATTCAGCATGTAAGCAGGATTTATTAGCCTACCTTCAACGAATTGCCTTGTATTGCCATCAGCTTAATATCTGCAGCAAGGTGAAGGCAGAAGTACAGAATCTGGGAGGAGAGCTCATTGTGTCAGGGGTAAGCCGGGACTTGGGCTTCACAATTAAGGTTCCCACTGTTGTACTTCCAAGGCAAGCATTCTTGGCAACAGTACTGCTAAAAACACCAAACTACAGTGATTCATAGGGAGTTTGTTTTTTTTTTTTTTTAAATAAATGTTATCACCATTATTCCAGACCTTACAATAACTCACAGAGAGCAATTTGATTTTCCAATTACCCTGTGTTTATACTAGCCTTGTAAAATCTCCATTCTTCACAAGAAAACTAATTTCATAGTCTGGAAACTCATTGCCAAGCTGTGACTATTATAATTATTTGGAGCTTTTATACATTTACTCATTGTGAGTCTACTTCCCTTTGTTAGTCCTAGTAATTTTCAGTCTCTGTTCAGGAGCCAGCCTCTCTATGTGTGGATTGTGTTCACATGTTAGAGATGATGAAAACAATAGGAATTCATTCATCAGGTTCCAATGCATACTAGGTTATCAGTAACCCTTGAAAGCCAGAAAATATTCAAATTTAATACAGGTTGATGTGCTGTTGCCAAAACTAACATAGTTGTCAAACACTAACAATTATGTATTCTTTGCTTAATCACTCCAGTATTTCCCTTAGTATCTGGTCCACTTTCATCAAATGTAAAGAAATAAGTTCGATTAATAGAAGCATTATGATTTCTTGGCAAGATTTCCAAATGTATGTGTTGAGGTTCTTCACCTTGGCTTCTCCTCCCTCAGTCCCTTTCTTTGAACATGAGGTGCCATCTATTGTAAACTATTTGCGAATTCCAAAGTGTGGCTCTGCCACCTTTAGTTCTTTTCCCAGTCAACCACAATGCTGCCATTTTAAGTGTGGCATTACCAGGAACATAACATGATCAACATGGTGAATGCCTTATGAGAATCAGACTGGTCATGAAGCTCAATTCTTTACTGAGACATTTTCAGAAATTCAGCAGTTTGACCATTTAATAAAAATATGTGGAAAAATCATTCTTGAACCCAAAGGTTTCAGGTTCTATATTGTTTGGCTTGCAGAAAACAGCTGGGAAAAGAGCTGATCTGGCTTGCATGGAGATGCCATCTGGAAAGCCTGTTCCATGCAGTCTCACCTAGAGTCCAATAAATTGGCTATTTTATTCCTCTTCCCAAAGCATAGTCACCTCTTTGCATTTCCAAAATGATCCTGCTTCAACATTCTTCAACAACCAAGAGCAATCTGTCTTGCAATGTGTCCTTTCTGCCGAGTTGGTAATTACCAAGATTCTCTCTGCCAAGAAGTGATCAAAACATTGCATATCCCTTGCTTCCTTTCTTATCTTCAGACTCGATGGTATAGTCTCCCATACCATTCGGCTTTCATGTCCATCTGTATATAGCACCTGTGGAACTGAGTGCTTTTTGTTTAGCTTGCCTTGTGTGCTTTCATTTGTCACTTTCCAAATCTTATTATTTACATGGATGCGCAAAGCATCTTTGTGGATCTCAGACTCCACAACCTCATCTAGGTATTTGACTGGCAGAGTTGCTCTCCATTATCCTCTCAATACCCATTGTTCATCACTGCTTCCAGAGCCTCATTTCCATTGTCTTTTCCTCATTTAGATGTAGTCCAAACCATCACTGGCTTTTATAACTTGCACTGTTGGCATTTGTAGAGGTGTTTAAGATTGAGAACACCATCAAGAAGCCTGTTTCCTTCTTTGAGTCTTACTGGCAAAGTTCAAAAATCCTTGCATGGGAGAAGGCTTCTTTCAGTGGAATGTTATATGACTTTATAATAATTCTGTGTCAAATGCATCATAAAGGTTTGCTATATATTGCTCAGTTATGGACCTGCTCTTGGCCTCCTCATTTTTTCAAAGCTTGGTTGCTATTTGGTGCCATACCTGCATCTGTAGTCTGCTGTCTTTGCCACTTCTGCCTCCATCTTATTCTTCATCCTCCTTCACTGATGGCCAATGAAGAAAAAAAAAATCAATGTTTATTTTGCAAAATAACCACAAATGACTGCCTTCAAAGTCCTGAAAGAGTCAAGAATGTAAGACCCCATACACACAGACTTTTCAATGATTTTGCCAAGAAAATGTGCCCATGCTTTGGGCCCCATTTATTTTATTGTCTGGCATGACAAAGTTGCTACATTTTTAAGGAAAAACACTATAACATGCAATCAAAAAAAGAGAAACGTTTGAATCTTCCTTCCTTTTTCCTTATGTGTTTATGTACATGGGGTTCAAGGTTGATGCTTCTCTGAAATATATGAAAGCCCCCAAGAAGGTATACGTGTTAGTAGTCAAAATTTCCCCTACAATAAGTGATTTGGGTAGGTTATTCCCATTTTGCCAAGAAAAATCACTTGAATTTCAGTGCTGAGAACCGTATTTTTAGAGCCTTGTGCTAGCATGATGAACAAAATGCACATGTGCACAGTTATGTACCATGTCAGCAAGTGTATGTTTTATGTGATTCTGTGTGTACAAACTGGGAAGGCTTCTGTTGTATCTGAGTTTGGCTTGAGTGGTTGTGGCAGGAAACTTAATAGGTCATGGGCAGAGGGACAATGGGTACAAAAGCTCTTGAATCATGATGGCAAGCTAGAGAAATAATTCAATCCCGGATATATGCCTACATGTGCTCATTCACACAACTGCTGTCTAAGAAGCACCATTAATTTTCCGGCTAAATATCTGTTTTTAAAGTTATTGGCTTACGTCTTTCTCACCAGCCAAAAAAGTACTGTTCTTACTAAATCTCAAAGTAGAAGATGTATTTGTGAGCCAAGTCAGCTTAAGCCATTTGTATGGTTGCTAAAGGGGTCAATGGGGAAGAGAAAATTAAAAAACAAAAACTAAAACTAACAGTGCTAGAAATGCTAACGAGAAAGTAGAGGAAACCAAAGTCCAGAATATTAAACATACATTCATTTATAAACTGGCTTTATTTGCTTAGTGTTTGTTTATTTAATCTCTTAAGTCAGTTGACATGCTTTTTGGAAAAAGAAATGTTCAAAGAAGAAAAGAAAAAAGAAAGGGAAGGAGGGAGAGTAGGAGGGAAGAGTCATGAAAGAAGGAAGAAAATAAAGGAAAGAGAAACTTAACCATAGCATATTGTAAATTATTTTAGTGCAGGTAATATCCACTAAACACGACAACATTATATTCACCATGGCAGAAAAGTTGAGCCAATTTTTTTCAAGTATGTAAACATATTTTGAATACAAGTTCGTTCCAATGCTATGATGTGGATATTACCTCTATATTTGATTGTTGTGTTTTTAATTTTTTTCATTAGGTTTCAGAGGTTTTAATGGATTCTTTTAAATTTTAAAATGAAGATTTACATATGGATCTGGAGAAATAAAAACCATTCCATAACCTTTGATTAGCTACCCTAAAATTTATACTTTTGAATTTTTCTGAAGGAGACTGGAAATGCTACTGTGGAATTTTAGAATGGAAAATGCTAAGCATCAAGCATTCTGATAAATCTGAAAAATTCCACCTAAATTTTTTTGAAGTTCAAATACATCATTAAAACAATGAAGCCAGAACACAAGAGCAGTTAACCCTACATTGGACAGGAATTCAGTGTTTAGGTTAGAGACGGAAGGACACAGATTGTAAGTAATAGTTGACTCCACATGAAAATGCTACAAATTTTAATAGATTTTATTGCATATAAATATCTTTTTCTCATAGTTAACAAAATATAGGAGCAGAGTTCGGAGGCGAGTAATGTTAGTTTCCTACATCCTCAGCCTGATGGAATGGAGCCCTACCCTATTCCTGAGGGATTGAGTAACCTGGTCTAATGTGCACTTTTGTTCTTTGCCATTTAAATCTCTCCTTTCCAAATTTGAATCCCTCTCAATTGGGTTATGGAGAGAAGCTTGACAAGGTGAACAAATATAATTTGTGATACTAGTAGGATTTGAATTGGTAAAGAGAAAATTGGAGAATAAGCGGTCAGTTGTAGTCTCTATTGCCTATGTTTCACATCATTAAAAAAAATTGGACTCAATTAAAATCAACATGAATATTCATGGTAATAAATGAAAACCATTCATACAATACTAGAAACTGATAATGGTCAAATCAGTCCTACCTGACTATGGTATGTATAAAGATACATATGCACAAACATACATATGCAACAAATACACATGATTTGATATTTACTCCCTTACTCCCTGAATAAACAGTAATCAGGAACTGAACTAGTGGTTGATAACTGTGACATATCTGATCCAAGACAGTTTAGGGAAAAGAAAACGTGGGAATTATTTGTACAATGCTATATATATTATATATTTTAAAATATATACTATAGATTATATTTTTATACATTTGTATTCCATATTTTAAAAACGTGATTTGTTGAGATGAGAATTGCATTTTATTTGAAAAATTCTGTATTTCGTCTATAAAAAATAGTGTATTTTGTAATGGGCTGAAGCAGTCATTGAAACAAGTGTTGTACTTAGTTGATAGCCTTATTCTTTTGTACAACTTGTACCCTTATTTGGGGAGTCTTTTTTTTTTTTATATATTCTGTCTATTGTCGATTCTTGATTATCTCTACTGATCGGAATGTAGTAGTAATGGAAACAAATCTAAATTGCTAGCTATTTCAGTTTGGGCTCTGGGATGCATTTCTATGCTTCATTTGAAAAAAAAAAAAAAAAGGCTATGTATTCAGGAAATTAACAGCAGTTCCAAATAATTTTCTCCAGATTTTCAGAGGGGAGGCCGTTAAGTGTTTGGGTTTTACAGACTTTTCCTGAACTAAACAGTAGGAGAGTCCAGATCTAGAGAGAGTAAGACTAAAACAAACTTCAGATTATAAATCTGGATAGAAGGATGGTGGAAATACTCTGTAGCAGTAAGAAAATTAAACAAGTATTTATCATTGGCAGAATGGCCATAGTTCTTTGCATATACTTTACTAGTAAGATGGGTTGCTGAATAATTCAATCTTTCTCCAAAAAGCCTAACCCTCCCAATCTGTTATGATAGTAAAACTATAACCATTTAAGTTCTGATTCCTGCATTAAGTCTTCCTTAGTTACATTTATATCAGTGTACATGGTCATTGATTTTTTTTAAAGATTTTATTTATTTATTTGAGAGAGAGAGAATGAGAGAGAGCGAGTACATGAGAGGGGGGAGGGTCAGAGGGAGAAGCAGACTCCCTGCCGAGCAGGGAGCCCGATGCGGGACTCAATCCTGTGACTCCAGGATCATGACCTGAGCTGAAGGCAGTCGCTTAACCAACTGAGCCACCCAGGCGCCCCATGGTCATTGATTTTTATACAACCAAAATTATGCAAACCTTCAGGGAAAAATAACCCTGAAGTGATTTTTCAGTGCAAATTCATTCTCCCAATGTTATAAAAGTGACATTTAACAAACTCAAGGCGTTACATGTGAAAGAAATTGGAGATGGGGATTTTTATAAGAAAAGTGAAAATCTCCTTGAGTGCCAGGCATCATAGGAAGTTTTGAGTGTAGTGTACCACACCTGTCAGGTGTCTCCTTAAATTTAAATAGTCTTGTGCAAAGGAAGATGGTATATTGCTCTGTTATAAAAAGTAGCTCTGTGGTTACTCGGTGACGGTGACCCTAAACTTATCAATTCAATCTATTCATTAAAAAAAAAATCAGTTTTTCACTGATGAAATTAAACCAGTTGGTTATCCAATTTGTTTTATGCATGGAAAAAATTCTTTATATTCTAATGCTCTCATTTTAAAGTAAGAAGACTCATTTGTGGCAAAGTTGGAACATGAACCAAGCAAAGAACTCTTTTTACCTTAAGTGGAGACGTGGGTTGACCTAACTTGGATCTACTCAATGGATTGATTTGATTGCATCACCTGTGCTTGTAAATGGACACATTTCTATTTTAGTTTGAGGGCGTTCATTACTGCGCATTAAAGTAGAAGTGGCTAGTGGCTTTATGAAGAATGTCTCTGCCTCAGAAATGTCAGTGCCATTACTTGTCCTTCAGTCAGTGAACTTTCATTCCTTTAGGTTTTAGAAGCTATTCAAGTTTTGAAAGCCTCGAATTAAAAAGAAGGCAAATAATTCATACCTTAATCTATTAGAAATTAATGTTTTAGATTTCATTAATATTCAGACCATTATTTGGCAGCCAATGATGAGTAATATTTCATGAAAACTTGGAAATTAGACACATGGGAGGTACCTGGATAAGGGACACTAATTGTGCATAGCTTTTGATATCTGTGCAACACAGGCAAACCTATTGAAGAAGTACTTGTTTTATAACATTTTCCCATGAGACATATTCTAATTTTGAGATACTGTTTGTTATAATTGATTTCATCCTAAGATGTTCTTTCTTTATTAATATATTTTAAATAATTAATGTTTATAGTAGTGTCTTAGGAGCTGTCTCCTCATTTTAAACTAGTTTTGGATATGTGAGAACAAATCCAGATAATACCTGTTCCCTTAAATTGAACCAAATAATTATGGGAAGCCACAGTGTTGGATAGAATACCTTTATTTAGAAACAGCATCTGTAATTTAGTTTATGCTTTCTGGTTTTCCTGTGAACACTTGGATTTGTCAGCTTTAGTCAAGAAATACATTATTTTGAATTGGTTACCTAAATCCATTGTGATTTTGTTTCCTTGTTCTTACTTGGATATACCTCAAGAATTCCTGGACTGAAGGCAGTTGGAAGAAGAAGAAGCTAAAATGTGAATAAGTTGATATAAAAATATATAAATAAATAAGAGAAGATGAATATTAAAATCTTACACTAAATATTATCTGGGGAATCTCATGACTGACTTTGCATAATTTTCCATTACTTCAGATGACTCAAAATAAAGGAAATTAAGAGACTCCATAGAAAAACTGAGACTGGATTTTATGTTTGGTACTAGATTTGATAAAATTTTGACAATCCTATTCTAGAAAAAAATGAGCATTTCCGTATATTGTTCCTAATTTCTAATGACAAACCAGCAATCAGAGCTTCAAAGAGTTATATACTTCCTGTTCACATAAGGATATTTTCTGATTCATTGAACAACATTTCTAGGGTGTTGGAACTACTTAAAAGGCACAGTGCTAAATATTGGTTGGGAGAAGGTATTCAAAGTCCTTTATTTCTAATAGCAAATAATTTCCATGAAGAGGATAAATTTTTCTGTCCATTGTGCTTTTGTTAGATTGTGTAGTCCATTGGGTTTTCTTTTTTTTTTCATTTAGTTTCTCATCATCCTGTTTAGCTCTCTCAGCAAGAACAGCAGGGTGTCTGTTGATGGCTATCTCTGTGTATTCACTGTTGTTCTTGATTTACTATATTCTAGAAATAAAAGTGTGTTTAACTTACTATCTTCTCCTTCTTTCCCTACAGATTATTTTGTCAAATGCTTTCTCCAGCTTAATTTAAATGATTTATGAAATACGGCTTTTATCACAGCCCTTAGGAGAGAAATATGTGCCATGTTATGGCCCATGTATCTTACAAGTAGGAAAGACTTCTGGATGGGCAGTGTGTAGTTTTCTTAAGTTCAGATTTCTTTTACTGCTTCAGAACAGATTGTCTTACTCTATCTTGAACAGTCATTTTCTTTGTGGGCAATAAATATATTTCAAATATTTCATCCTAATCCAATTTCCTTGAAGGCAAGTCTTACTTAATTTAGACTTTAATCTTTTCTTTCATCATCAATACTATATCTTATTTTATTGCTTTTCTCTGAACACCTTCATCTGTGCAGATGCCTTGCTGATAATGAACTTGACTGGAACTCTGGCTAGATCTTCTGTCAAATCTGCACAATCTGTATCTTGACCTCTTTCATCCATTTCCTTCTGCAAATCTATTTCTCAACTTAGAGAAGTTCCTGGAGAAGTTCCAGTCAGCAGCATCTTATACGAACCATGTACTCTTTTAAGTCCAAGGTTCTATGTATGAGACATTATGATAAAAGAAACTCAAAATAGAATCTCTTTATCTAGGAACTCCCAGTTTAAATCTGTTGCTATCAAAATTATTTGGATTCTGTCTTGCTGAGATATTTCTCTTCAATAATAACATTTTGGTCAGATTGCATGCCAACTGCCTGATCGTGTCTTCCACGATTAATTAATTTATAAATACACCTCCAGATTATTCTTTCGGAATGTACAAATTATTCCACCTGACTTTTCTTTATCTTTTGCACTAAGTCAAATAAAAACACTTTTTCAACAAGCAAAATTTTGAAACCAATTCTACGTCTCTGATCAGAATAAAGTTATAACCATGACTTCAATAATGGGGTCTCTTGACTGAAATCTTACAATCACTTCATACCTTGTCTTGAAAGGCTAACTCATCCATTTATATGATATCATAGAAAGTATGAATCAACCCCATAATTGTAGTGACACTTAGTTTTCATAAAAATGTCAAGAGGCTAGATCCTAAGAAGAGTTGGAAATTATCTGATCCTGGCATTGCATTCTGTGTCAAAGAAATTTTTTTTAACTAATATAACTAAAGACATTATTGCAATCAATCATACTAAATTCACCTAAAAAGTCAGCACAGTTCACCACTCTGCATCCTTTTGATGCAGCCTAGTTTTGCATTGGGTTCCTGAAGTCATGTTCCATTTCCAAATAAGCAGTAGATAATAAGAAATATCAGTAGATTATAAGTTAGTTTTATTTCAATATTTAAGTGTTTAACTCCATTTTTATTCTGATTTCTTAACATTGGCAGATGTGTACCTTTTTTGTTGGGTAGTAAAATTTTTAAGGTGTTTATTGGAAGAATGAACAATTGCCATCAGTAATCTTAAAATAATGAACTTTAAATTTTGTATGAAAGGTGAGATGACACAAATAAGTTTCTAATACATAAGAATAATTTTTGAAACTGAGAAATAATGGTAAATGAATAGCACATTCCCTATAATGGTAAAGTAGGAGATGCCTAATTTCTAAAACAAATGGGATCATTATAAAACATAAAAAAGCAAGGATAAGCCAACTAGTCAATGATCCAATAAGTAAAAATAGGAAGAAAATAAGGCTTCATAGGGCCATTAATTGTGAAAATTCACAGAAAATGAGCTGTTGAATGTAGAATTTGAATTTAGATTTAGAATTACTGAAAATAGAAATATAATAATACAGAGAGGGAAACATACAGAGTATCACTGCTTCCTCTAATAAGCACAGAAAACGTCAAGTATAAGAAAAATTCCATTTTTTCTTCATAAATTCCAGATATTTTTTCTTTTCTATTGTCTATAATTCTCTAAAGACATTCTTTAAATGTCTCTAACATTTATTTTGAAGTGAAAGATGGGAGTAATGTTGCCAAATCCATTATCAGCTTGAATTTAGTAGCATCTGTGTTTCAAAATGCTCCTAACCTGCCTATTTTGCTTAATTTTTAAATTGTGATTATTTAATACACTTACATATTAGTGAGCTAAGAATGGCAGGACTAAAAATAGAATTATATTTGCTTGAAACATAAGAAAAAATCTTAAATAAAGAATATTTTTATCTGCATATAGAAACAAGCTTTCTTTGAGCTTTACCCATTTATGATGCCATGAATTGTAAGCTATTACTTTTACTAAAATATTTTCTGTGGAAAGAGTGGGTTTCACTTTTCATATATCCCACCAGGCAGATAAAAATCTGGCTTCCATGTGGATGGTTTCTGGACCTACCTGCCCTTCAATATCACCCCTTTTTATCATACTACCCACTCAACTTTGAGTGGGTCATCATTTTTAACTTCTAAATCTCCATTTAAAAAAAAGATCTTAGTGTTCTCCATATTATTCTCCCATCTCGCCTGATTTACTTCCCCGCCCCCGCCACCCCACCCCCCCCCACCCCCGCAAATGGACTCAGAGGTTAAATAAAGCTATATGACTTTAGCTTTCCTGCATGTGGCACAAATGTTTGGTCAGTTAGAATCACTGGGTCACTTAAACTTGACCTTTGACTGTGGCAGTGTAGGGACCCTATGGTTATAGAAATCTTGATTTTTCTTCGATTTTGAAGGTGGGCTCTAATAACCCCATTTAGATATATGTTATATTCCATACACACAGAAAACCTGGTCAAGATTGACTAATATTTTATGCTGAAGATAACATGTTAAGAAGTAGAAATAGGCATTGGTTATTGGCTTATCTTTTAAAATGTGCCTGTCACACAGCCCCTCCTTGGGTACAAAAAGGAAGAGTAAAAAGAGTTGCAGTTGTAGCAACAATGAATGCATTAGTTCTTCAGTGATTCCAGTAAAAGAGGTAAGTATCCTTTTAGTACCATGTACTGGCTGGAGATGCAGAGGCCAAGGGCTTGATGAAGGTCACACAGCAGGGCAATGGAACTTCCAAGAAAGACATCTGAGATTCCCCAGATACCGTTCCAGGCTTTAAGAGCTGCAGCCCTTGCTTTCTCTCTTGGTGATCTTCAATGCTTTAAACAGGGGTTTCATCCCCTTTGAACTCCACTATGATTGTCCCTGACAATGCCTGACAAGGCAGGGTGCTTCTTCATTCTCCTTCTCCCAGATGGTCCATTTATCTGTTCAAGAGAGCCAATGAGGAATTCATATGGCCGGGCTGCTTAATATCACAGATGCCCACCCATATCTCTTTCAGCACCTAATTCCTTCATATGCCTCTTTCACCCAATGACCCACTTCCCTAATCCCTTCCCAATAGGGTACGTTTTTTTATTTTTCTCTTGCTCTCTCTCTCACTCACTCTTTTCTGTATCTCTCGGAAATCAGACAGGAGTTCAGAGCACTTTCACTACCTTTTATGAGGTAGATTGTGATGTCATAGATGGGGGCAGGGCTAGTCAACTTTCTACCCACCTCCCAACCTGTGCTGAGGGAGCTCCGATCGGGAGTGGAAGCAGTGATTCCTCCATGGTGAGTAACTTTGCTTTCTAATGTAATCTGTCTCATTGTAAATATTAATTTTGAAAGCAGGTGGATGGGGATTCAAAGAAGTAAAGATGTGACCACTCAAGTCTTCTTTATTTACTATTAACCAACTTTGGGCAAAGGATCTACGTATTTATTCTTTGTATGATTTGAGAATTCCACAGCACAGACATATTCTTCAAGCATGATCTAAACTTGAGATGTAGAAATGGTATTTCATTCCTTTATTTCTTAGTCTTTCTTCCCATTGGGACTGAAAGTCACTGCATATGTGGAATGAATCCATTCTCTAGTTCTTTGGTGAGCTTCTTTAAGGAAGGCTAGTTAAGAGAATGTGTTCTTCTTCATTTGAAAGATTCCAGGGTCACAAAATATCCTTTATTGATGTTGGCCCAGAGAATCAGTCTGCTCTTTTAAAATTGTGGGGTTAAATTGTGAAGAAACTGATATATAAAGAATTAACAAACTTGGTTTTGATGTAAACAAATGAAAACATTCTAATGTAAAGAAAAAAATATTTAAAACAAAGGAGTCACCACTCTTGCAAGATTAAGGGTGCAGCCATTTCAAGGTGTCACAACCAAATTTGCTAACTTTTTTGTTGATGTTGTATGTCATAACACTGATGCTGTTTTGTAAGATTTCTTTGTAGTTAAGAGCTGTGAAATGTCACTGTTCTTTGTTTCATTTTGGTTTCTATAATACTGATTAATCCTTTTGTATGCCTTAGTATTTAGAAAGAAAAAAATCAACTGGAGTGAGCATTTTTCCTCCACTTGCCTTGTTCTCTCCAGGGTACCTATTAAAACTGTCAAGATGTCAGCTTTTATATAAAAGGGCAAAGGAAGTTCATGGAGGTGGTTAAATCTTTAAAGGATGTTGAAGCATCAGGATGGGTGTTTTTAAAAGGGTTTGACCATCAGAATTTGAGGCCCTCTTAGTTTTCATGGGGTGGGATAAAAGCTTCTTGGTGTGGATCATGGGTATTAGGAAATATGTTAAGAGGATATCATTCATTTTCTTCAAAGTGTACATCCCTAGTTAACTGCGTGTGGATATTGGTGTTGGAACATTGGAGGCAGTTTAAAAGGAAGAGTCCTTTCTCATCATTAGCTTTTCTGTTATATGTAGAAACCTCTCTCCCTCCTGCCCCACCAAGTTATGCATTCTTAGAGCTCAAAAGCACTAGAGCTAATCCTGTTCTTTTCATTACCTGGGGTGAAGTAGCATGGCAAGTTCTGAAGTGATTTTCCCACCTACACTTTCTAACTTAAAGAAGTGACTGTAATGGTAGAGATTTCAGGTACAATAATGAAAAATAGAGCATAACTGGCCAATAGGAAGACTTAGGTGATAATCACCTATAGTCAACTTCATATTGCAATTTGGGGAACAATGCCAAAGTCTTATATATTTGGGTGATCTCTCTCAAGTCTTTGGCCTGCCTTCCTTTAAAAATGCTAGCCCCTCAAACTCAGGTAGAAGGAAACCTTCAGTGCCAGAAAAATCTAATGTCTAACTATAGCTCAAGTTTTTGATGTCTTTTATCAACCCCTCATACAGCTGCCAGGTAAGAAATGCTCATATTTACAAACAATCATCTTTAACTTCGTGAGTTAAGAACAGTTGTGTTGTGCACTTGTGCAAATTCAGAGAGTCTATCATGGAATGCATTGTGCATGCACTTGTTTATCTTCATGTGCATGTTTCATTTATAGTGGCGTTCATTATTTTTTAATTCATTTGTATGTATTAAAATTCTAATTTAAAAATACTACATATTGTGCTGTAAATAAAACAATGAAGTGTAACAGAAGTTGAATTAATTTGGGGTCTCAACACTGGTAATAGTAATTTCATTTCTGTCACTAATTAGGTAACTGAAAGAAAATTACTTAGATCTCTTGCGCTTCAGTTTTCTTTGTAAAGTGGTGATTGATTATCTACAGGATATATCCTAAAGTACCCTGCTCTAAAATTGTGTGGTTTTATAATATATTTTTTAAGAAATTGCTTATGGGAAAAAGACTGAATAGTTGATGAGACATTGTTTTTGTATGAGACATAGCATTCTATAGACCAGAAAGAAAAGTTCAGTCCAAAGTAGGTTTCAGAATGTACCCTATATTTGATGTAGTGTTACTTGTTTAACGAGCGGGCTCTGTTCTTTTAAATGGACAATGTCAAACCTGTGTTAGTTAGCTATGTCTTTTTTTTGGGGGGGGGGAAGCTTTTATTTATTTATTTGACAGAGAGAGACAGCAAGAGAGGAACACAAGCAGGGGGAGTGGGAGAGGGAGAACCAGGCTTTTCTCCTGAGCAGGGAGCCCAATGCAGGGCTTGATCCCAGGACCCTGGGATCATGACCTGAGCTGAAGGCAGACGCTTAATGACTGAGCCACCCAGGTACCCCTAGTTAGCTATGTCTTGATTTGGAAGATTGATTTGTTTTTTTAACTCCATAATTTTGTTGTTCTGATATTTTGAGATTAAAAAAATCCTTAACTACTAGGTAATAGATGGATCTAGATATCACTGGGAATGTAAAATTAAAAACTACTTATGCGGTATTGTAGGAATTCTTTTGTGGTATTGGTAAGAGTTGATAAGTAGAGAATTGGTGGGTATTAAGGTATGTGTTATATGGGATAGAACACATATAGGGCCTGGCTCCTGCTCTTGAGGAATATGCAACCTTTTTGGGTGTCTAGACATGTGCCAAATGTTAACTTAGAGGTGAAGGCAGTACATGCCTAAAGAACTAATATATATTCTTGTGGTGTTGGGTAGACTGGATTGCACTGGGAAGGCTTTTTGAGAATCTGAGAGCTTCAGCTCACTTAGAACACAGCAGTGGTTTAGATTTGTGTTATTGCACATAAGGAGAGCAGGGAAGCATTTCAGGTCATCAAGACCATGGAATTGTAAATCTTGCAGAGGAGGTCTTGTGTTTAGATGTGCCATGTATCAAAGCCACACATCAAAATATTTACATATAATCCAGCCCCATACCTTTCTGAGCCCTTCCCTTTAATCATTTGCTGACTTTATAATATATGATAGACCTGTTTAGAAGTTTTGAGGAGGCTGCAAGCGAGTGAAGTGTAAAGATTATTTATTAAGATGTAATCAGGCAGCCATTTTCTCAGTTATAAAAAAGGTCATATCCTCACTCACAGCCAGCAGAAGAGAAATAAATAAAAGGGAAGGAATTAGGGACAGGAGACTCTATCTCTGAGACATTCTGATTTTCTGACAGAAGTGGAAGGGGATTATGTTACCATTGACAAATTTAGAAATATTGATGGCCGTGAAGAAATGCCCATAAGCTAGAGAATCCATGTAAGCAGGACAATTTTCCAAAGCAAACAGAAGGTTCTCTGTGTACTGAGCAGGAATTATGTCAGACTTTGCTCTCAAACAGCCAATTTTGAGAAGGCTTAATCACTAAAACCTCACATGATTATATAAGTTTCCTTCCCCAGTGCACTTGGAAAGAGGGTATTCATCTGGGCATGATTTGCCCACATTGACAACAAAGCACACTTATGTTTGAAAGCTTCTCTGGTGCTGTAGATTCATAGATGATTTGCAGTGTATACTTTGCATCACTTAGAGAGCACTATTTCTTGTATTTCTTGCCATCCAAATTCCTTCTAAATTATTACTTTGGCTTTTCTAATAGACTGGAATTCCATGAGTAGAACTGCTTTTTCACCTATCCTAGATTCTAAAGACTTAGTTTACATCATCCAGTAAAATGTTTCTTAATTTCCTATCATGGCATAAAAATGAATTTCTAGAATATGCCATCTCAGGAAATCACTTTCAAAAGCAAAATTTGTATATATGGGAATGATGAAATAGCATGATCAGTCTGTGTTCTCTTAGAAATAATTTTTCCCAAAATTCAAGTAGAACTTAGATAAAATTTTGTCAAACAGTATAAATTATTAAAGGAATATTAGAGATATTAGAATTATGTTTGTCTCAAAAGAACAATGATAAATGCTGGCACCTCTAGAGGTGATTCTATATCAGATTATAATTCAAGTGTTTATTGAGTAAATAATATGTGATATTTACTGTCCTGTGAATGGACATGGAATTAGCATGGAAAACAGACCCATAATCAGTAACTGTAACAGTAATTATAGGTTTTAATAATCACTGTAACAGAAATATATACAAGGTGATGTGGGCATTCCTGAAGAGAAGGAGGAAGAGGAAACTTCATAAAGGGGGTAATATTTTTTTGAACCTTCATGGATAAGTAGATGAGAGTTTCCAGGTAGAAGAGGAGAGAACGGATTAGCTCAGGAGAGGAACAGAATGCCCATAGTTTTGAGGTATAGATGTATTCTGTGCTGATTGGACCTGAAAATGTCAGAGATGGGTGGAAAGATGGAGAAAAGTAAAAAGTGGAGTTAGAAGTAAGACAAGTAAAAAGTGGGGTCTGGATAGCAAAGAAAATTTTCTGACCTATTCTGATTTTAATGAGTGTTTCTCACAATGATCAAAGGATCATCTGCATGCCAAACCCATCAAGTGGTGGGAGAAGACTGCTAAAATGCAGAGCTGTGGCTAAAATGCAGACCTGTTAAAATCAGTATTGTGGGGAGTACATTTTAGAATCTGTAACCAAATACCCCACCC
Organism: Mirounga leonina; assembly: GCF_011800145.1. Classification (NCBI taxonomy): domain Eukaryota; kingdom Metazoa; phylum Chordata; class Mammalia; order Carnivora; family Phocidae; genus Mirounga; species Mirounga leonina. The sequence continues at coordinate 35,926,909 of NW_023270305.1, read as the reverse complement.
TACCCCCAGGTTTTAGAATCTCTACAAGGCAACAAAACTGACTCATTATGTTTCTGTGTTCTTGGAAAAAGCTTCAAAAAAAAAAAAAGAATTAAAATATTAAGAATAAAAGACTTGGGAAAAATAGGATTTAAAGGTAATATAAGAATGTTCCTGAGAAAATTGGCTTAAATTTTTATGCTTATGACTAAGCCTAAAAACCATTATAAGAATGGTGATTATTAAGTGTAAAGAATCGCCAAGTGATGCTATTACATCTCCTTGAAGGAAAGGCATGAGACTATAAACATTTAAGGGACCGTCTTGCATCTTTCATTTTTATGCTCCTATACAAGGAGTTAATGAAGTTTAGGGCTAAGTTGTTTTACAATGGTCCAGAGCAATATTTATTTCTGGGTGGTATTTTTGGTAGAACTATTTGGCTACTTTTACATTTTAATTAGGGGAACTTCTTGAAAGAGAAATAAATGTATAAATTAGCATTACCATCATGACTGGAAAATCAAACATTCATGCCAATATAGAGTCTAATCTATATGGCCTGTGTTGAAAAATACAAATCATCTAAATCAACAATCATTTGGAAGTGACTTTTTTTTTTCTTCTGTATTTTTCTTCATGGACAAAAACTATTATTTTCTACCCATCAGTCTATGTAAACGTTACACAAGTGTTCAAAGATGCAAGAAGAGAAAGGCACTAGAGAGGTATTTCACATTTGACTAAGACATGAGAATGAACCCTGATCTGGAAGAAGGTGGCCCTCAGATCAGAGCAAGGAAAATCCATTTTTTATTCAACCCCCTAACTGTTTTGCACTCAGTTCTCCTGTTTCAAATTGCCAGAATCTCTTGTATTTGTTTTTTGAAAACTTTGTTTAGAAGTTAAGTGATAAGGAACCTGGCTTTTTTTCTCCATACTCACCTCTGTGCAGATAATTGCAGTAATTGCTGTGGCAGAGATGGTGATCCTGTCACGTACTAGAAGCAGTTGACTGGCAAAATGCCAGTGCCTGCCATTCATTGAGCAAATTGATTTTGGCATGGTGACCTAAAGATCTTTTTTAAAAAATGCTTAGATATTTTTTACTAAGGATGTGTAGCTCTGTTACTGACTGTATCACACCAACCCAGGCAAAAATGACCTTGAGTGGTTCTTAGAGGACGTGCCAGGCAAAATTATTTACCTGAATAAGGCCTTGCATTTTACATCAATAAAAGTCAAGCAGAGAACAGTAACAGCCACATGGTTTTGATATCAGCTGTCTGAAAAATATGTTCAAGTACACCATATTCTCTTAAGGTAGATATTAAAATTATAAGCAATGTATTGCTGTTAGATGTGAATTCAGAAACTGACTCTTTTACAATTTGGGTGATACTGGGCAACATTCCTAATCTCTGAACTTTTGTTTTTACTTTATAAATTAGAATAGCAGTACATTTAGAGGGACAATAGGACAACTGCATGTAGTAAATAACATTATTATACTAGCCAAGATACAATGAGGGCTCAGTATGTTCCAGGCACTGTGCTAGGTATTTTAAATGCAGTATGCAATGTTTTTAACAGTTATCCTTTGGAGGAAACACTGTCATCCCCATTAAAAATGTTAGGAAAATGAAGTTCAGAGAATTGAAGTAACTTCCTGAAGGTCACAGAGTTAGTGACTGACATACTATAGTGCTTTCCAAGAAGACTCCCTTGACATTCTCCCACAGCATGATGTGTTTTCTGTGTCATTCCTAGTAGGACACTGCAGTGTAAGAACTTATCTAATTATATGTCTCCCAACTACTCTGCGAACTCCATAAGGGTAGGGAATGTGTCTGGATGTTGAATTTTTCCCTGATTCCTTGCACAATAAGCACATAATGTGTGCTTAATAAATCAGCTTCCTAATTTTTTTTCTAGCTTACTTAACTCCTTTGTAACTTACTTTGTTAAATTTTCTAGTACATTACATAGACTGTTTTCTAAGATTATAGTATGGAAACATGCAAAATTTCTTCCAAAATAGCTGAATTAATCAAATCAATAATTTATTTTAAAAAGGAACTTGAAAGTAAGGGCCACAGTGACAGAGTTCATTTGCTTTCTCACATGAAGGTTATGATACATTAAAATGTTAATTATATCTAGATGTGAAATATTGTGTTTTAATTAACTACCTTAAATTATTAATGCCCAACAATAGTATTAACAATCTGTACAGTCTTTCACATATTTTTATTAGATACAGATTCAGCTCCATATGATAAAACCTCCAAAGAGAGAGTTATTTTTCTGTCATATAGACTAAGTCTAGTTGTGGTTCAGGGCCAATATAGTGAACTCAGAATCATCAAGGACCCAGAGTCCTTCTGATTTATGGTCTGCTCTACTTAGTGTGAGGCTTCTACTCTCAAATTCATCTTTTGGTCCAAGATGACTGCTTGTGCTCCTTCTATTTTCCATACAGGAAGAAGAAAAGAAGTGTGAGGGCAAAATGGTGTGCTTCCTAGCTGTGTTAGCACCCTTTAAGGGGATTTCCCAGGAACATCTGTCCCCCTACCCCAACAGCTTCTGTTTACATCATATAGGAAACCTGAAAAAATGGGAGAGTTAGGCATGGAGTGGTAGTTCTTGCCCATGTATACCCTTCATTAAATGGAACACAAATAGAATTCTGACTTTTACTAGTTGCTTTGTGATCTTGGGCAAGTTGCTTGACTTCACTGAAGCCCATTTTTCTTAGCTGCAAAGTGAGAGTGATATTAGTATCTACTTCAGTGTGCTTTTGTTAGAATTAAATGTGTTAACATGTGTCACACACTTAGCACAGTGTACAGGATGGAGAGGTACTAAATAAATGGGTAGCTAATTCTATTTTTCCTTATCTTGTCTCTCCCAAAAGATGACATTATTTTTGATGATGTAGATGCCACTTGTTTTATTTCATCATGTCTACTCCAATTAAACCATTGGATGTACAGTAGTGAATAATCAGCCAAGGTCTGTACCCTTATAGAGATTCAATTAGGTTGTCATGGGGAGTCCTGGAGGAATCACTCACAAAGAAGTGATATTTGCAGTACAGAAGAGAATGACCTCAACAGAGAAATGAAGTAGTGATTTTCACATTACAATCTATAAAGAATCACATGGGAAGCAAATAAATATTTGCTGAGAATTCTGAGCTCTGCCTCCACAGTTCTAATACCACATCTGAGATCAGGAATGTACAATTCTATTCCTAAATGTTTCTGATGCAGAGGGCTCATGGATCACACTTTGAAAAATACTGGTCTAGGAAGCGGAGGGAAGAGAGCCTTATGAGCTGTGGTGAAAGCTTTCCAGTGCTTGACGTCAGTTTGGACTCTTTCCTAGAAAACCCTTTTTGGCTTGCTGCATTAGGCTATTTTAGTCTAACCTAGCGTGGATAATTCCCAGTTTTGGGGAGCTGGTTGCAGTTGTCCATTGCAGGATATTTAGCAACATCTCTGGCATCTCCTCTATAGATGCTTGTAGCAACTTTCCGTCTCCAGTAGTGACAATCAATCAAATGTCTTCAGACCTTGCCAAATGTATCCTGGGGTACAGGGGCAAAATTGCCCCTGGATGAGAACTATAGATCTGGTTGATCTTGACCCTTCACCTAGAATGTACATACTATTTGAAATGGAGTCTTTTATTCCTTCTGGAAAGGTGGGAGTTGACCGATAAAATGGTCCAGACTCATCTGCCAAATGTCCATTCCCAGAATGGCAGCAGGGTGTGTATTTGCACTTTCCTGGAGACAAGACTCCTGAGAATCCATCACAGTCCTCCTCTGGCCATAGCCTTCATATACCTTTTAAAGGTCTCCATCCACCTCTCTTCTTGTTTACCCCAAATAAATCTTCCTGTCTTAGAGATGCAGGCATTTCTACTATTAGAGGCGATTAAGGGCTTTGGTGAGAATGTTGCTCAAAAGAAAGTTTTAAACAAGGTAAAATTTCTTCAGTTTCTTGCTTTTTATAAACAAGGGTTTTGAAGGTTAAAATAATTCAGTTGTTTTTATAACACTTTTTTAAAACAAATCCTTTTCACATATTATATATTTAACCATTCTTTCTATATTTTTAAATCCTTATAACAAGTACATTTTTTTAAAATATGAAAAAAGCTAAGCATATTTTTTCCTTAACAAAGTAATATTAAGATGTGCATCAAGTCAATGGTTTCCTTGAAATTCAAATGACTTATGCAGGTGTTTTTGAGGTAATATTTATAATGCTGAAATTAGTGGGTGAGCCCTTGAAACCAAGCAAGTGGTAGGTAGAAACTGATTATGTTTCGTAGCTTAGCATTAATTTCTTTAAAAGAAGTTTGGAGAGCTCTAACAGGTGGTGACTCCAGATATAACAGAGATCACTCTTTCAAAGGTGTAGCTGTAGTGCATTTGAAGAATTTGCCTTGGCATTTTTTAGTATATCAGGTAAAGAAATAATGAGGTAGCCTTTACATCTTATAATAAATATGGAGGTGATTTAACTTTGTCAAAGGCTAGATTCACAGGGACTCTAAGATCGGGATTGTGCCTTGAGGAAGCTTTCATCTTAATATTAAGTACGATTTTTAGTAGGGGCAAGATACTGTATCAGACTCTCAAACCCTTTAATGTTTATCTTTGTTCACTGGTTAAAAGTTGTCATTTTCATGAACGTTTGTGAAGTCCTTTTTTTTCAAAGAAGTTTTCCAATTTCATAGATTTGATGCTTTCTTTCAAAGAAACCACTAATATTTTTCTGTGATTTTTGGCAATACTGTTATGCATTTCTAGTCTTTTGAGGATGCTTTGTCCTTTAATCTCTGGTTTTGAAAGTTTCTTGCATAGTTCAACCTCTTTTACAAAGAAACACACAATATGTTGTCCATCCATAGAGGTTCTTTATTAACCAAATAAATCATATTTCCAGTTTTAGATTGAAGTGAACCCTCTGGTGCTTTTGCTGCATTTCCCCTAAAGTATAGTCACTCCAGGAGAAACAGATGATAAGGTTTCAAACCAGGTCAAGCCCTGGCAGGCATATGTAAGGGGAAGCATCCTGGCTTCTCAGGGGAACTACCTTAAATGGCCTTTATTCTTATTTTATTCAAAAGCAGTTGGAGCTGCAGTATATTCCTAAATACACCAGGAACAGAAGTCATACACTTGTATTTCTGTAATTGTCTTATTAGCTAGAAATTTAAGCCTCAGTTCCCTCATCTATTGGATAGTGAGAGTAAAGTAATATAATACTTTATTTTTGTGTGTGTGAGGATTAAATGGTGTAACGTATACGAAAGATCTAATTGGTTGGGATGCTCAATATGTATTGAACCTGGAAAATATCCAGAGTATATTAACCCAATAAAGAGAAGTTATCAATCAACTTTTATCAGTAGGCTGGTCTTTTATAGGTCAATTTAAGAGGCAGCCTGAACTAAAAAGCCATCATTCAACTGACTAAACACTGGTATATGTAGACCAAATCCCAATATGGCTTATGTAGTGCTAGCCTCTGTGGAGGACATAACCAGTAAAGGGCCAGAAGTACTTGTTCATATATATATCCAGAAGTCTAGCTCTGGAGATAAGACTTTCACATATATACAAAGCTTTTGAAGATAAAGTAGCAGATAAGTAACTATATGATGCTGCAAGTAATGTAACCAAACTTAAGCTGGAATCACTAAGGAAAGCTCTGTGAATGAGTTAGCTGTTCCTCTTGCAAGAATGGTTTATCTTTATTTTCTGGTTGATCTGCATCTCTTTTTGGACTGCATTCCACAGCCAGTTTTTGGATCCCAAACAGAGGGTTCCTGTGTTGTATTTTTTGAGAATCCTATTTCCTGACCATTCACCATAAATGGGAAAAGTGGGATTGGAACCAGACTTCTGCAGCCATGCTTTATCTTTAGCAATGTCCACTGTCAGGTGGAAGAAGAAAGCTTCCCTTCTTTTGGAAGTACCTTGTTCTTGTCTTACTTGGGCTTATGGTACTCTCACACTACCCTGGGCATTTATTGAAATACTTTTACCTTTGCGGAGTTTCTTAGGCCTACATTACCCAGGTGATCCAATAAATTATGATAAATACTCTAAAAGGATTCCCAAAAGGTATCATATTATTAATAATACTTTATAGTGACATTTTTAAATTTAAAAAAGTGTTTTAAGTTTACTTTCTCACTTGGACCTCAATGACTGGTGGAAGTGTATTGGTATTATTAACCCCACTTTATAGCTGAAGAAATAGAAGTTCAGAGAGGTTACTATAGTGTCCAAAACTTTCACAGTCAGTGGTTGGCACAAGCAAGGTTGGAGCCCGTTTCTCTGATGGGTAGTCTTGTGCTTTTTGCAATGTTGCAAAAGATGTTGCTGCTCCTAGTAGTTGAACTAGTTGTTGAACAGGAGATACAGGAAATAGTATGTATCAGATGGTGTAGATGAGGGTAGCAAAGCATATTAGGTTCTTAAAATTTGTATCAGTCAGCCTGACATCATATCATGGTACCCATTATATGGTGGAGTAAAAAGCTAAGTTGTAGAAATTTTGAATAGTCTTTTCATACTATGTGAATAAATAGCAAGCAGTATATAGTGTGGCTAGGGGAAAGGAGAACTATAGGTTGTATTTAATCAAGTCTTCTTTGAACATGTAGCTGGCAAGAAAATGAGTAAGTAGATGATGTCCCTGATTCTTGCCTAGTTCATATCTCATGTGAATCATGATTGCAAGATTAGAAGTTAGTGTGACTTTTTTTTTTTTCTTTTGTGGCTTAGGGAAATTCACCTCATTACTCCTTTGGTCACATGACTCATACTTGAAAATACTGTGGTAGATTTACCTGGTCAAAGAAGACTAGATGTTATGTGTCACATGGACTGAAGCCCATTTCTATCAGATATGAATTTTGTGAACCCAAGTTCACAAAAAATTTTTCTGTATTTGTTTCCTCATATGTAAAGGATGGTGGCATCTACCATATACATACATATTATTTTTTGTAGATTAGAGATTATGTATTAAGATACCAGCTCTATACCTACCAAACACAAGTCAAGCCTCAAAAATGCTGGTACTATTAATGAGGGAGATGATCTTTAATGAAAACTCAGTACTTTATACATAGAAAGCAATAAACACAAATTAGATTGTGAATGTTTTCTGAGCAAAGGATGATCCTGATTATACCAGTGAAGCACAGTAAGAGGAAGAGATCATAAGATTTGTGTAGCAGTTTAGCTAATGTTTATTTTGTCTATTATGTCCCTAAATTCCACTCTCCTGCCAATATCATTGTTTGGGTACTCTTCCATGGAAGAATGAATAGGTGGAAGGCCTGGAGAGTTGGATACTATACTAGACATTGTGCCCCAGTTTGTCTTTGGACAAGCTTTGTCATCTCTTATTTCCTCATCTATAAAGTTTCAATTATTCAATAATATTTAGTAAATATTTATGGAATACCCATTTGCCAGACACAGTTTCAGGTGTTTGGAATGTAGCATGGGGTGGGGGATAGGAAACCTAGAAGAAAATATTTGTTAGATGGTGATGACTATATGAAAAAAATAATAAAACAGGGAAAGAATAGCAAAGTAAGGCAATAGGGTGAGAATGGAGTTTCAATTTGAAAAGGAAAGTTTTCAGTACAATATTAGTATTTCATCAAAGATCTGATGGAGATGAGGGACCAAGCCTTACAGTTTCTGTGGGAAGAACATTTAGGCAGAGGCAATAATAAGCACAAAGTCCTTGAAGTGTAGGCATGACTGGTCTGTCTCAGCAATAGGCAAGGAATCAGTATTTTGAAGTGGAGTGAACAAAGGAAAAATCAGAACAATTGGGGATCAGAGTATATGACCTTGAAGGCCACTTTAATAGCTTGGATTCTACCCATATTGAAATGGGGGACTGCAGGACAATGTTGAGAAGAAAAGTGACATTATTTGAGTTCATTTAATGGGATAATTCTGGCTTCTGTTTTAGACCAAAGAAACCCATGTTGTGATGAGCACTGGGTGTTATATGCAACTAATGAATCATTGAATACTACATCAAAAACTAATGATGTACTATATGTTGGCTAACTGAACTTAAAAAAAAAAAAAAAAAGAATAGACCAAAGAAGTAAAAGGGAATGAGAAGAAAAGTAGTTTGTTAGAGGAAGATACTGCAACAATCCAGCAAGATATTCTGATGACTGGGCCTTGTGGTAACAGTAGAGAAAGTGAGGTCAAATAATGGATAGATTTCAAAAATGCTGTTGCCAAAAGATGATGGCAGATTGGAGGAGGCTGGATCTAAGAGATCCAGAGAACAAGATATGTAACATAAGATTCTGGGTTTTTAACCTAAACAGGTGGAAAAAATGTGTTGCCAATGACTACAGGAGGAGCAGGTTTTAGGGAGAGGTGGAGTTAATCATAGAGTCCTTGCTATCTTGGAATGTTGGGAAGAGTCAATAAGAAAACTTCAGATCAGCTTAGATCATTCTCTAAATGTCAGGAGTCATCTTTGTGAAAGTAACAACTCTTGCAAGAACATGAAGTGGTACTAGGTGGAAGTTAAAGACTTATTGATTACATCTAATTGAGTTGTGTTTTGAAGTAAAGATAGGAAACCTCTACCTAATCTGCGACTGTGTACACTGTGAGTGCTTGGAAATTATTTGAATATGTGATAAAATTGTAGTGGGATTACATCTCACAATGGGAAAATAAGTGACCAGGAAGAAAGGAAAAGATTTAGAGGGTATTACTCTATGTCTACTCAAAAAATGTTTCAGAGTAGGCAGAAGAATGTATTCAATTATAAAAAGCCAGGGAATAACTGCTCAAATTTAAAACTAATTTAATTAAAATTACTGGTTTTACTATGCATTATGCTGAAGACCTCTTATGAGCCCTTGATTAATGATATCCATTTCTTCTTGTAATTCTCATTTCTCTAATGAAAGAAGAGTTAATTTTGGGTTAGGATAGTGAATTATTTTACCCAGTTACATATGTGTCTAACAGTTTTCTGCATTATATTTAAGATATCATTCTTTATGAATTATATGAGGAGAAATTAGGATAATGAGAAGTGATATTAATATACTGCTCTGAAAACACAGCCTTTTATCGGAGGGGGGTGGTTTAAAAGGCCCATAGTGGGTATGGTAAGTGGGTTTAATCTGTTTTTTTTTAATTGGTTTATTTATTTCAATGGATGTATAGTTGGCACATAGTGTTACATTAGTTTCAGGCGTAGAACATAGTGATTGGACAACTCTGTTATACTATGCTTACTACAAGTGTATAGACACTGTCTGTCACCATACAAAAGTGGTACTATAATACCACTGACTATATTCCTGTGCTGTACTTTTTATCCTCATGACTTATTCACTCCATAACTAGAAGCCTGGTATCTCCCACCCCCATTCATCCATTGCACCCATCCCTCCCCAACTCTGCTCCTCTGGCAAATACCACATTTTTCTCTGTATTTATGGGTCTGTTCCTGCTTTTTTTGTGTGTTCATTTATAAGTGAAGTCATATTGTATTTGTCCTTCTCCAACTAATTTCACTTCACCTAATGCTCTCTAGGTTCATGGATGTTGTTGCAAATGACAAAATCTCATCCATTGTTATGACTAATATTCCATTGTATGTATATACATATTCTTAATCCATTAATCTATCCATGGACACTTTGGTTGCTTCCATATCTTAGGTCTGTTGTAAATAATGCTATTATAAACATACAGGTGCATATATCTTTTTGAATTAGTGTTTTTGTTTTTTGGGGGGTGTAGATGCCCTGTAGTAGAAATACTAAATCATACAGTATTTCTATTTTTAATTTTTTGAGGAACCTCCATGCTGTTTTCCATATTGGCTGCATTGATTTACATTTCTACCAACAGTGCATGAAGTTTCCCTTTTCTCCAACATCCTTGCCAATACTTATTTCTTGTCTCTTTGATTTGAGCTATATTGACATATGTAAGCTAATATCTTGCTATGGTTTTGATTTGCATTTCCCTGATAATAAGTGACATTGAACATCTTTTCATGTCTGTTGGCCATCTGTATGTCTTCTATGGAAAAATGTCTGTTTAGGTCCTCTGCTCATTTTTAAATCAATGATTTTTTGGTGTGGAGTTGTGTAAGTTCTTTAATATATCTGATAAGGGATTAATATTGAAAATCTGTATTTGCAAATAAATTCTCTCATTCAGTAAGTCACCTTTTTTTTTTTTTTTTGATGGTTTCCTTTGCTGTGCAGAAGTTTTCTATTTTGGTGTAGTCTCAATAGTTTATTGTTGCTTTTGTTTCTTTTGCCTGAGGAGACTTATCTAGAAAAATGTTGCTAACGCAATGTCAGAGATTACTACTTACGTTTCTAGGATTTTTATGGTTTCATATCTCACATTTAGTCCCTTAATCCATTTTGAGTTAATTTTTATGTATGGTATAAGAAGGTGGTCCAGTTACATTCTTTTTGTATGTATCTGTCCACTTTTCCCAGTACCATTTATTGAAGAGATCATCTTTTCCCCAGTATATTCCCCAATATATTTCCTAATATATTCTTGTCTCCTTTGTCATTAATTGACCATATAAGTGTGGGTTTATTTCTGGACTCTATTCTTTTCCATTGATCTGTGTGTCTGTTTTTTATGCCAGTACCATACTGTTTTGATTTCTAAAGCTTTGTAGTATATCTTGAAGTCTGGGATTGTGACACCTCCAGCTTTGTTCTTCTTTCTCAAGATTGCTTTGGCTGTTCAGGGTCTTTGTGGTTCCATAGAAATTTTAAGATTCTTTATTCTAGTTGTGTGGAAAAGGCTATTGATATTTTGGTAAGTATTACATTGAATCTGTAGATTGCTTTGGGTAGTATGAACATTTTAACAATATTCTTCCGATTCATGAGCAGGATATAGCTTTGCATTTGTATGTGTCATCTTCAATTTCTTTCACCAGTGTTTTATAGTTTTCAGTGTACAGGTCTTTCACTCCCTTGGTTAAGTTTATTTCTAGTTATTTTATTCTTTTTGGTACAATTATAAATGCAACTGTTTTCTTAATTCTCTTTCTGCTATATTATTAATGTATAGAAATGCAACAGATTTCTATACGACTTTTGTATCCTGTGACTTTACTGAAATCATTTATTCTAATAGTTTTTTGGTGAAATCTTTAGTGTTTTCTACGTATAATACCACAGCATCTGTAGATAGTGACAGTTTTACTTCTTCCTTGCCAATTTTGAGGCGTTTTATTTTTTTTTCTTATCTGATTGTTGTGGCTAGGACTTCCAGTATTATGTTGAATAAAAGTAGCAAGAGTGGACATCCTTGTTGTGTTCCTGATTGTAGATGAAAAGCTCTGTTTTTCATCATTATGATGTCAGGTGTGAGTTTGTGATATATGGCATTTATTATGTTCAGGTATGTTCCCACTAAACCCACTTTTTTGAGAGCTTTTATCATGAGTGGATGTTGAGTTTTGTCAAGTGCTTTTTCTGCATTTTATTGAGACAATCATTTCATTTTTATTATTTATTGTGTTGATGTGGTGTATCAGGCTGATTGATCTGTGCATATTAAACCATCCTTGCTTCTCTAGCATAAATCCAATTTGATTGTGGTGAGTGATCTTTTTAATGCATGGTTAAATGCAGTTTATTAACATTGAGGATTTTTGCATCTATGGTCATCAGCCTATAGTTTTTTGTTGTGTCTTTGGTTTTGGTATCAGGGAAATGCTGACCTGTAGAATGAGTTTGGAAGTTTTCCTTCCTCTTCTATTTTTTTGGAATATATATTAACACTTCTTTAAATTTTTGGTAGAATTCATCTGTTCCTGGACTTTTGTTTATTGGGACTTTTTGATTGCCAATCCAATTTCATTACTGTTCACATTATCTATTTCCTCCTGGCTCAATTTTGGAAGATTATATATATCTAGGAATTTATCCATTTCTTCTGTATTGTCCAATTTGTTGGCATATAATTTTTTTGTAGTAGTCTCTTATAATCATTTGTATTTCTGTGGTGGTGTTACTTCTCTTTCATTTTTTTATCTTATTTGGATCCTCTCTTTTTCTGGATGAGACTGTCTAAAGGTTTATCAATTTTATCTTTTCAAAGAACAGCTCTTGATTTCATTGATCATTTTTTTGGTCTCTATCTTATTTCTGCTCTGATCTTTATTTCCTTCCTTTAAAAAAAAAAGTTCTTTTGATTGAGGGGGAGCGGAGCAGTAGGATCCCCACTGAGCAGCGAGCCCGATCCCAGGACTCCGGGATAATGACCTGAGCAGAAGGTCATGATCTTAACCAACTGAGCCACTCAGGCACCCTTATTTCCTTCCTTCTACTAACTTTGGGCTTTATTCTTCAAGTTCCTGTAGGTATAAGATTAGATTATTTATATGAGATTGCTCTTGTTCCTCAAGGTAGTCCTGCATTGCTATAAATTTCCTCTTAGAATTGCTTTTGCTGTGTCCCAGTGACTTTGGACTGTTTTCACTTTTCTCCTTCATATTTAATAAATTTGTCAACATGTTGGTTGTTAGAACCATGCTGTTTAGCCTCCACATGTTTGTGTTTTTTCTATTTTTTCTTGTAATTGATTTCTAGTGTCGAACCATTGTCGTTGGAAAAGATGCAGGCAGGATTTCAGTGTTCTTGAGTTTATTGATACTTGTTTTGGGGAATAATATATGATATTATGGAGAATGTTCGATGTACACTTGAGAACAATGTGTATTGTTTTTAGATGGAAGGTTCTGTACATATCTGTTAAATTAAACAGGTGTGATGTGTCATTCAAAGACAGATTTTCTTCCTGGATGATCTATCCATTGATGTAAGTAGAGTGTTTAAATCCCCCTACGGCTGTCTGTTAATATCTGCCTTATGTATTGAGATGTTTCAATGTTGGGTGCATAGATGTTTGTAATTGTTATATTCCCTTGGTTGGATTGACTCTTTATCGTTATGGAATGCCCTCTTTGTCTCTTGTTTTAGTCTATTTTGTCTGATATAAATATTGCTACCCTGGGTTTTTGGTGTTCCATTTGCATGGAATATCTTTTTCCATCTCTTCATTTACATTTAGTGTGTGTCTTTAGATCTGCAGTCAGTATTTCTAGGCAGCATATAGGTAGGTACTTTTTTTTTTTTATGTATTCCATCACCTTATATGTTTTGATTGGAGAATTAAATCATTTACATTTAAAGTAATTATTGATAGTCATGTACTGATTGCCGTTTTGTTCATTGTTTTTTGGCTGTTTTTGGAGTTCTCTATTTCTTTGTAATTGATGATTTTCTCTAGTGTTATGTTTGACTTTATTATAAGTTTTTAATTACCATGACGTTCATATAAAACATCCTAAATATATAGAAGCCCATATTAAGTTGATGGTCACTAAAGTTTAGACACATTCTTAAAAAACTTTGTTTTTACTCACCCATGCACATTTTACACATTTTACATGTTTTTGTGAGTCCCCTTAACTCATTTTAAGATATAATTGATTTTACTACTTTTGTCTTTGAGAGTGTTTGCCTACTGACTTTATTTAAGATATAATTGATTTTACTACTTTTGTCTTTGAGAGTGTTTGCCTACTGACTTTAGTGTATGCTTTTACTTCATAAGTTTTCTTCTAATTATGCCCTTTTCTTTAAATGGGTTTCATTTTGATTACTGTCATCAATTGCTAGTGATAGATTGGGCTATGCTTTGAGAATTCTGAGACTACGTCTAAGACAAAGGACTATAATTGACTGGCCTTGCCTACTACATGTACCAATGAAGAAAGAAATGGCAGCAAGTGTGATACACAACAGCCATTCTTGCTTTATTGGTTTTGGAAGAGGCTTGGAGCATTGACAAGTAGGGCCAATCTTGAGGTTTCCCATTGTGTTGTTTTGTATCTCCTGGCCTTTCCAGGCCACAGCTCACATACTGTCCTTGCCTGAGGATTTGTCTTTTAGTCATCCCAGATTTTTTCATAAGAAGCTCTATTCTCAAAGCCTGCCCTTTGCTAACTTATTTGCCTGATAAATGTGAGCACAGTCAAACAGGACTTTAAAGTACCCCTAAAGAATGTACAAATCCAACAGTGAGAGTTTTGCTGGATTTAGATGATGAGATAGGCCAATCTTAAGTAAAGATGGCAAGTGCTAGGTCCAATGGACTAAATAGCCTATTCTGTAGGAAAAGAGATTTAAAACTTTAGAAATTTTGAGGGAGATGAAGCACCAGGCTAAAGGTTGATCTTCACTAGGCCAAAAGGGGCTTTTTTGGGTATTCAATATAATTAACAGTGTTCTTAGTTTCAGGTGTACAGTATAATGAATTAACAATTCTATATATTACTAAGTACTCCCCACAATAAGTGTACCTCTCAGTCCCCTTCATCTATTTCACTCATCCTTCTACTCAGTGCCCCTCTGGCACTCACCAGTTTGTTCTCTAAGAGTCTATTTTTTTTGTTTGCCTTTTTTCTTTGATCACTTGTTTTTTAAATTCCACTTATGAGTAAAATCATGTGGTATTTGTCTAATTTCACTTAGTGTTAGAATCTTTTTGAATTAGTATTCTTGTTTTATTTGGGTTAAGACCCAGTAGTGGAATTACTGTATCATAGGGTAGTTCTATTTTTCCACAGTGGATGAGGGTTACTTATTCTCTACCAATAATTATTTCTTGTGTTTTTGATTTTAGGTGAATGAATTTAAAAAGTTACACTTTCAAGGTAGCTTAATTTGTGTTTTAGTAAGAAATACTTAGGAATAAGATATTAGCCAGAATTTTAGGCCCTATAAGTACTTGGTTAAATATTTTATACTATTTATACTATTTATTTTACTGCCTCAAATCAGAGGTTTAAACCTAACTTTCATAGACTAGATCATCTTCCCTCTATCTATCTCTTACTATGACCATTTTTATTTTCTACTGTCAGTCTTTCTCCAACCCCACTTAAGCCCCAAATGTTCATAGATATTATGGGTGTCATGCATCTATGTAAAACCCATGATTTCTTATAGTGAATCATGATCTCAAATTTCTTCCTTCCAAAGAATTCAGTAGCGTTAGAAAAGATACTAATATTTTGATGCTTTTCTTTTGCCCCTGCGAATTTCTCCATGCCTTTATCCTATCACATTAAAAGTATGATATGCAGGCATTGGGGCACCTGGATAGCTCAGGTCGTGAGTTCAGGCCCCATGTTGGGCTCTGTGATGGGCATGGAGCTTACTTAAAAACCAAAAAACTATGATATACAGGCATTGATAGCAAGCCAAAATGGTGATAACTTTAGTAAGAAGAAAGTTGGATAAAGTTCAAATGGTGATTTAAGGAAACATGGAGCACAGTAATAACAAAAGCTTAAAATCATTTGCCAGGCACTCAGCTTTGAGGGCACTGTCTCATTTAATACTTAATACTAGGAAGTGCTCATTTCATTTTTACTTTAAAGATTTTGAGGTAGAGCTAGGTTAAGTAGCTCTCTCAAAATCACATAGCCAATGATTAGTCCAAACAGGTTTGGAATTGTAGAGTGCGAGCTTTCATTCACTGTAGGAGAGGAAAAAATAGGAAGGGGGGCAGGAGGTAGAGCATAATATGTAATAATGTACTGGAAAAGGGGTCTAAGATCCTTAGGAGAGGCAAAAAACCCTCCTGGGAAAGGAGCCACTTCACCACAAATCAGGTAGCAACAGAGGCTTCAAACAGCTCTTTCTACCTACCTGATAAGGAGAGGGTCAGGAGCTGGATAAGAGTTTCATATGAATAATGCCATATAACACAATCCCTAGTGGTTGAGTGTGAAGAGAAGTGAAAGAAAATAATAATCCAGGGCCTTCTGATTATGCTCATTTACCAGGCACAGTTCTCCAGCATCCAAACTTCGTGGTCCTTAACTCTTGTCTACTCCTTTCTTAATGGTTGCATGTTGCATGCTGGAGCCTAGAAGATATTTTATGAGGTGTTAAGTAGCGTTCATCATGTATCAGCACATCCCACATCCATACAAAGTTAGGCACTTCTGATAGTATGGTGGCTCATCCATTTTATGAAGATAATGTTCTTGGAGTCTTGGACAAAGGTTTTCTGAGATTTGTCTCCCAGTAATAATGATAGTGCTTAAGGAAATCGATCAAAGGTAGTGATCTTCTGCTAGCTGGCTCTCCTATAGGGAAAGTAAAAAGGAGCTTTAGCCCTTTGAAGAGTTACTATATGGTATGAACCTTGGATGGTGAGGACATGGTCATTATTACAGATGAAAAGATCAGCAATCAATGCATGGTATATTTATGTGATGTAAAGATTCTCTCTTTACCCAGGAATATCTCCCAGTCATGGTGGGTGCCTAAAAATCCATTGGTACTACTCTTGCCATGGTTCTGTTATGTGAGAACAATCCAGAGAAGGCCTCTGGGTCAGGAAATCTTGCAGTATTAAAAAAGGAAGGTTATGGGAAGAAAGAAATATAGAAAAAGGAGCTAGGGAGTTCTAGATGAACAGACATATCTGTTCCTAACTTTCCAAGGGCCAACACTTCTTGATATTCCCACTTCTTCTTGGGATTCCACAGTTAGCAAGAATGCCTTGTTTTGGGTTGAGCAAAAACTGTTCTGCCTTTAATAGTGAGAAAAAATGGCACTAAGCCATATTTAGGAGATGTGACTGTAATTAAGCCTTCATGGGAGTCCCCAAGGTTTACTTACCTATAATTGAAAAAATGCAAATGAAGACAGTTAATCAGTGGACTGGCTGACTATGAAGCGCTACTACTTACCTAAATGAATTAAAAACAAAGACACAAATTTGTCCAGTTGGAAAAGCTACCTGAGATCCAATTGGTAAATTTCTCAGCCGTGCTGTAGAGATTTTTTTCTTAGATAGCAGTGCTTTTCTGGTAAGGCCTTTGCCAACTTAATCTTGAGCCATCACATACAGATTTCCTAACAACTGGCCTTCAGCATTGGTAGAGCACCAGCTGCCTTCCTAGCATCATTCAAGGTAGCCCTGCAGAAAAATATAACAGACCTCTTATCCTCCTCTATGTTGTGATTGATCCACTGAAGTTATAAGCCAACTCTTCAGGAGTTATCCTACAGTACTTCAGTTGTCATTTATGAAGGATTGTTACATGTTCTAATGTTACCAGATTTAATACAGTTTTCTTTTTTGTAACAATAATTGCAGCATACCTGTGATGGTCATTTCACTTCAGACACCCTCCTTGTTAATATATTCAGCTAATTTTTATCACCTGATTTAAAATAATCCCCCCAATACTTTGAACTTCATTTAATACATATGTCTTCTGTTTAATTATTTCATTAATTAACTCCTATTATGGCATCAGCTATAGGAACAAGAGTCAATACAGCACCATACTTGTCAGCAATCTGTGTGGTAGAAACAAAAACATAAGTATTAAACAAGTCAATTTAAATATAGAAGTAGAGGTATAGTAGACGAATCTGTCAAAAGGTGACCTCTTGGAGAAAGGAGGTAAAGTTGTTTCTGTTTCCATACCCCTCAGCAGCTTTTGAGGGAGCAAAGTGCCCTGAGTAATAATGCCAGCCATGGCCACCGTAAAGATCAGTGGCAAATTTCTGCCTTATTATCCAGAAGGAATACTAACTCACTACATTGTTGTTTGATGAAGAATGAGTGGACAAGGACACAAATGAGGGCTTACTGCAAAGGAATTCTTATTTGCAAATGTGTAAACATCCACAAAGTAGGGAAAGATTCAGTTAGGCTGAACCTTTTCACCATGTCTTTGTTTGCTTGAGTTATTTATTGCCCTGGACTTGCTAGAGCTTTTAAAAAGTGCTATTGATATAGACTATGGAAGAAGTAGGCAGGTATTTCAAATGTATCACAGTTTCTAAGGAGATCAAATATCTTTTCAAAGCCTCATGGATTTTTAAAACATGAAATGTTCTTCTCGGTGGATAATAGGCTCCAATGCGCTGGGTTTCTAACCTCCCATTCATTAACAGCAAAGCTGGCTTGTAGCAAGGTTTTTTGTTTTGTTTTGTTTTTCCTCCTGCAAGCAATTTGTGACTCCTTTTGGGGAGGTAACTGTTTAAATAAATGACCAGCTCCAGTGGAACGATTCCAGTTTTCTCAAGGTGTTTACTTTCAGCTTATTATCAGTTCTCCGATTACAACTTCCTCCCTGCAAAGCCCTAACCCAGACCTGAATATGTATAAAATAGTCCCATTAAAATACGTCTTAGACATGAAATACTAAGTTATTCCCACTGAAAGATCTTGCAAGAGGCTAAAATGGACTCTACCCATATTTGCAGAACCCTTTTAGTATTCTCAAAATCATTAGCACTATCAGCTCTGACTTGAGAAAATTAAATTAGCCTAGGCCCAAATGGGACTGGGTTCCATCCCCCGGGCATTTCTAAGTCTTCTGAGGTAACTAAGTAAAACTGTTTTTATACATCAAAATTACCTTGAAATGAATTTGGTTTATTTTATTCTATTTAGTTTAGCTAATAGTCCCAAGGACAGGTAGCTTTGTACTGGGGATTTCCTTGAACTACCATTTATGGTTTATTATTTTTCAGTAAAAATCAGCTTTTTTGAGTAGATTTGTTTCCAGGTTATATTTCTAACTCTATGCAATCTTAAAGTGGATTAATGTAGAACACACAGTGAAACCCTAATTTTCTTCTATAATTATATACCTGGCTCTCACAAATTAACATCCTAAGACACTTACCATGTCCCAGATATTTAACCCAGTGTGTTTCTCTTTTACATTACTTTGCACTTTTGACAATGCTGTGTGTGTATTTAAAGGCAGTTGTTAAGTAAGTCTAAACTGCATTTGTTTTATTGCTGGGTAGTCCCAGGAAGTTCACCGTTATTTTCAAGGGTGAAAGATTGCTAATTACTTAACAGAAAGTAGCCTTGGTTGTCACGGGAATAGTTAAGATATTTCTTGATTATGTTATGCTTTAGATTATTAAAATATTGATTTTTATCCTGAAAGTATAATGCTGAGAAAAAATTTTGGATCTATTGAACTTTTTTGACCAGAGAAAATATGCATTTAGCACTTTATTCTCTTTGTGAAAACACTAAATAAGGAATCTGAAGGGAAGAAGAAATCAGAAATTGACGTAGATACCTGTAGTATGCAGGATGCTGTTCGTGAAATAACTGGGAAAAGCAATATAAGCAAAACATGTGGTTTCTTAAAACTGGTCCCCCAAGTTTCATCCCCATCATTTCAACTGCCCCTTTGATAACTTTACTGACATGTAACACAGATACCTCAAATTCAGAATGTCCAGAGTTAAACTTAATATTGTAACACCTCCGTTTTCCCCTTATTGCCATGATCTGGCTTAAGAGCATCAATTTATACCCAGCTATACTAGCTAGGAATTCCAGATTTGTCCTTTTTTATCACTCAACCATCTAGTCACCAATAACCACCTAGTTCATCTATTACAGTGAGTTTAAACTATCACTCCCACCATCATGCTTTATTTTCCTATGCTATCCCTTACCTGACTCAAGGTAGGTCCTGTATTGTTTGTTTCTTTAGTACCTTACATCCTACTAAACAGCTTACCAGCATTAGATCTTGTGATTTGTGTGACTGTGTATACCCAACACAACCATGTGGTTGGCACAAAGTAGATATATAGTAAGTATCTGAAGAAATACCTGGATGAATCATTGTAGGTAGAAGGATGGAGGGATAGACCAAAAGAGTATACAAGAATTGAAGCATTTCCAGAAATGTAGGTGCACTTTCATTTGAGAATTTGATTGAGTCATGCAGTTATATTTGTGTCAAAGTCTGTTTCTATTGAAACTGAACACCTCTTTCAAGGTAAGCCCTATGTTCATGAAATAGTGTAAAATTTATGACATGGGGTTTCAGAATTCTTCAGGTGATCCTATAAATTTTAAGCACTTTTCATGACAGTCTTTATCTTTGACATTAAGGAATTAGCACAAATATCAATTAATGGAAGAATCACAATTCAGGAATGTCTACCTTCTAATATTTCTCTGCATTCAAAACACAAAATGAGGATGGTGTAGGGAAACAGAAATCTGTCTATTAGGATTCGAGTGAGGTTAAGAAGAAAAGACCAGTACAGAGGCAGAAAAAGAGCTAGAAAAACCCTATAGAAATGACTGTGAAACAGCTCTCCCACCCTTATTTGCTTTTCATGGGTTGTAACAGAACAAGATGTGAGGAAACATCTGCTACCTTTTTAAAATAGTACTTTGATATTTAAAAAAAATAGTGACAGAATTAGGAGAAGCCTGATTTCTATGGTTAGGGAAAGCAGACACCTATGAAATGAAATAGGGAGAATTAATTAGTCTAGCATAACTTGATAGATTGGTGGATTGTGGCTTCATCTGCCATGAATGGCTCTGGAAAACAGCATCAAGTAATGGTTAGTCCGTGGGCTCTGGAGTTAGTTAGGCTGGCTGGTTTAAGTCTTGGCTTCACCACCTACCTGTGATGTGATATTTAGCAAACTGCATGGTCCTTCTTTGTCCCAAGTGGGCATAATAGTATTATTACCTGTCTCAGGCATGGTTGTGAGATTGAATGAAAGAAAGGAAACTTGGGGAGTTAATGCAAAGACTGGCACATGGTAGCATTTGCTAAATGTAGCCTCTTTTTTTTTAATTAACTGAAAATTGGGGCACTTCTCTTAGACTAGTCCAATAGGAATAAAAAGGCTCTAAAGAAGGAAAAGATATAAATCTCTTTCTACTCCCAGTTTAATCAGTACATATACAGGCTAGCTGGAGGAATGGCAGAAATACAGAAATACCGCACATTAGGGCTATTATAAAGCTAGGAACACCAGCCCTGATAAGAGCTTAGAGCACTAAAGTAGATGAGCTCCACCAAAGGCAACCAGTCTTTATAGCTGTGTAGTGAATGTGCTTCAGAGAAGCTGAACAAGTACAAGAGAAATCTGCAGGGATTCCAGTCACTGCTGCCATGAGGGTGAATCCAAGCCAGGAAGGACAGAGAAGGGCTGTGCACTGGGCAGGAACACACCTGAGGCCAGGAGATCTAGTTACAAAGAATTCAGCCTCCAAGGATGACACTAAGAGTCAGAGGTGAGATGGTGGCTCTCACCAAACTCAGTCATGATGCATATAGAATGGTACCAAGTTTAAGGACAGGCGTGTCCTTAACATTGATATAGGTTCATTCTGAATGATAGGTAGTCACTGAAAAACAAGACCCCAGAGATTAAAGAGTGGTTCAGATGGTAGTCTTTGGAGAAAAACAGTACAGGTCCTAATCCCTACTTTTGCCCATTACTTCAGAGGCAAGTTCTATTAGCTAAGTTCAAGGATTTTTGGAACTTAAACCATGCAGTTTAATTAAAAGGACAAAGGCAATGTCTAAGCACCTCCTAAGTGCTCAACTAATATGGGTTATTAGGACTGCATTTGTACATACTCATTTACATATCTTGTCTGAAAATGCCATAGTTACAGTATAAATTGCAAAACAGAATACAATTATGTTAAATAGGTTTTCCTAAACCTTGTATTAAAAGATCTTCTTGCCATGTAGCCTTAGTATTTTTAGTGTATTTTCTTTAGGAGTGAATTTTTAACAAAATATGCCAAGTCTCTGTGCTATTTTGGACAAGCATAAAGGAGAGCCATTTTTAAATATAAGAAATTCTGATTGTGGCAACAATGATCTAAATGATTAAAATGGATATAGAGGAATGGCAAAAGTCAAATTTCTTTTAACTTTAGATTGGGTATACTGTCTAGCAATATACTCGTTCAGGTTTAGTTCACCAAGTTCCTCACCTACTAGCTTTATACCTTGCCACAAATTCATATCTGCCTTACCAGGTGCCTTGAATGAAATCATCGGCTTTATATTTCAGAGCTGTCTCACTCTCAACCAATGTATTAGGTTTATTCACAGGATTCCTGCATCAGGCTGGGAGAGCAAAGGGGTTCTGAAGAAGAGACAGGCTATCATATTTTTGCTGCAGAATTAGACACCATCTATCTGAAGATGGAATCTGTGGTAAAAGTTTCCAAATTACTTGTAATTCTTCTCTTTGGATCCATTCAATTCTCCCAAGAGTTGCTTTCAGAGAACCATTTAATAATGCAATAGATGCATCTTGTCTTATTCTACTTCTACTAATTCTATTGCCCAGAAGCAAATCCACAGAACTGTCCCTGGTGCCATTCTCTCCTCTCTTTACCCATGATACACAACAGAATTAACTCACTTTATGAATGAATACTGCTCATTTTTGAAACGTGACAGACTTACAGGGAACTGTCAATTGGCCAAGGGCTATGGTATCTAGCTACTAAAGAAACCATGACTGACCCAATTGTCTCAACATTTGCTATCTATCTCCTCCGTTATTTACACTTCTACCTGGGTGTATAACAGGAAAGATGTAAAAAGTGAAATTCAGCCAGATAACTTGCCCTGATGTTACCAAACTCATGTATGATCAAAGTTCTAAAATCATTAGATGAAATAAACCTTGAGATAGTCCTTGGGTTTCATTAATCCAGTGATTCTCAATCTCTAGCATGCATCAGCATCCCCTGGATTACAAATTTTTGATTCAGAAAGTTTGAGAGTGGCCTCAGAAATTGCATTTCTAACAGGTTCCCAGGTGATACTGATACTGCTGGTTCACAGACCATGAGAATCACTGTACTAATCCATGCTTGGCTTTTCTTCTATTAACATGAATAATCTAGAATTTGCTTTTACTTAGCTAGCTTTCAAAATTTATGCTCTATAAATATTATGGGTTAAGCAGTTATTTTGGTATATGTGCACCTTGTACAGTGTAATAGAAGTGGTAAAATAGTTACTCTATACATTTGGTTGATTTAATTCACAAAGCAGTTAATTATTTGCTGAATCATGGCTCTAATCCACAAATCTCTTTGCTTCTATGTTATTGTGGGGGCAATCTAATACTGGCCTTCAATCTATTTTTTTTAAATAGTGAGGCCTCAATTCTATGGTATTACAAGGAATTCATACATAGAAAGCATCATCCATTGTTTTCCCCAATGATCTGACTTTATGAGCTTTTCTGGTGGTGGGAGAACTGAGAGCTCATTTGTCATATTTTTTTAAATTTGGCATCACATTTATTTAGCTCTATGAAGTATATAGAACAGAGAACAGCCTGAGCAACAGCATCACAGAGACCTTAGATGTAACTTCTGATGTGCCCAGTCACTGCTTGGAACATGCTTTGGTCACAAAACATGGCAAGAAGTTAAAGTAAGGGCAAGTCACATAACATAGGGGAGTCACAGTGTTTGGGGTCCCTTAGCTTAAAAAACTTTGCTAATCACCTTGCACCCAGAGGGTGTATATCTAACTCCCATTCATTAATGCAGCTAGAGCACATCAATCTCAACAATGAGAAATATTCTTGGATTCCTCACTTAATTGCAATGTATATATTTCCTTAACTAGTATAAGAAATTATACTGAAGCACCCAAGAGGCTAGAGTAATATTTGCAGTCAGCTGTTAATTCTTTCCTTTTACTAGGTCACTTGTAGAATCCTGGCTGAAAGGGAGTCTGGGAAATGCAGTTTTGAACTTTTCCAGCATTTGTAGTCCAGGAAGTGAAGCAGGTTGAAACAGATATTGAATGGTTTCATATACAATATATACCACACTGTCAAACTGGTTAAAAGCAGAAAAGACCCTGGCTTCAAGAGTCTAAGGATGAGCTTCTAAACCTACTCTAAGTTGTGACTGTTACAGTATTTTAGCTGTCCTACCCAACAGTGTGGCAGTATGATACAGTCTTTAAGGACTTCATCACTTAAGCTGTATAAAGTACCAATTCTCTCATAAACTGCAGTGACAATAATAACTACCTCCTAGGGTGTTTGTGAGTTAAACGAGGAAACACAAAGTTCTTAAAATAGTGTTTGCCACATAGTAAGAAATCAATATTTCATTAACATGTGGATATGGGGGTCTCGCTGAATACTCTCTGACCTATGAGAGCCTGACATAATTATTATTTTTGTAAGAGGTATATTCAAGACCTGAGAATAGTTAGATATTCAAGTTCAATGAACACCTCAATAAAAGGCAGTGCACCATGGGTGTGTTTCTCTGCTTAGCTGCCTGCATTCCTATCATACCTGAGCTCAGGATGGAGAAATAGTCTGTATTTCCACGGGTAGAGCTGTAAAATTGAGATATAACTCTGTATACCTCTTTATTGTACAGTGCCTGCCAAATGCCTTTTAAGCATTTGAGTTATTTTCACCCTTACCAAACAGCCTAATGTAATAACATGAGATGTTCCACTTTGGAAAACTTGTGTTACACTGGAATTCTTACATGCTAAAAAAAGCTTGGTCTTTAGAGGTACTGGAGTTTTAGAAAGCTATGCCTTATAGAGTATCCTCTTTTTTTATTTTTACTTTGGGATTAAGAATAGAAGAGAGTGACTGCTATGTAACTTGTTCACTTTATCATGTAATAATTTGCTCTTTTTTGGTCAATATTGTATACTTGCACAAGCACAACACTGTTTGAACTGTGAAGTTACACCACCATCTTGTGAATGCTGTCCTGCAACTAACCCAGGTATATCTCTCTCCTCCTCCTGCTCTAGCTGGACAGTGCCACATCACTCATCCAGGCAGCTAAAAACCTGATGAATGCTGTTGTCCTTACGGTGAAAGCATCCTATGTGGCCTCAACCAAATACCAGAAGGTCTATGGGACAGCAGCTGTCAACTCACCAGTTGTGTCTTGGAAGATGAAGGCTCCAGAGAAGAAGCCCCTTGTGAAGAGAGAAAAGCCTGAAGAATTCCAGACACGAGTCAGACGAGGTTCCCAGAAGAAACACATTTCGCCTGTACAGGCTTTAAGTGAATTCAAAGCAATGGATTCATTCTAGGACGATAGGCTTTAACAAGAAAGCTTTTTTTTTTTCCTTTTCCTTTTCTTTTTAATTCCATTTTTGTATGCATACCTGCCGACTCGTATGCCTCTGGCATGGGGAAATTAAGGGAGCAGTGTCTGTTTGCATGTGAGATGAGATGTGATCAATACTACTGATTCATCAGTAGCTGGGGAGGGAACAGGGAATTCCTGTCCTGAGGTGGCACAGAACTGTCCTTTGCAACATTCTCATAAAATTGGGCAAAGAGTTCGCATCGCAATGTTTATGGGAGCGGGAGGGATGGGGAAAATAAACTTAATTCTACAAAAGCAAACTCTAATGCATGCAAGAATCATTAGGTTGGCAGGTATCTTAATAAGTGAAAAATCTGGAAGTGTAATGGTAGAACATAAAGCTTGTATTGCTTCTGTTTCAGTGCAAAAGTGTACTAGCCAATACGCTGAAGTGTGTGGCCCACAAATTGAACAATATAACTTTGAAGTCATATCCATGATATTAAGTGGATTTTTTACTAAGGAAAAACTAACTCATCCAACCAAAATGTTTCTTTTAATCTGTATTCTATTCTTTCTCTTGTAGTAGTGCCATTACTAGTGCTCATATTTTCAATTTTTCCCCCTTTACTGAAAATAAACACTTATTTGAGACAATTATAATCCTACTGGGGGCACTGGAAGCACAATATGGTGATCCACATTTTACTTTAAAAAAATTTGAACTATGATTTTGCTAGAAATAGGAGACCCAGTGATGGAATGATAGAAGAATGGAAACTGACAATGTGTGAAGGTTTAGAGGCAAATACATAGGTGTAGCTCGGAGTGCTGGTATCTAAATATGCCATTGTATCCACTAACTCAAAATAAACACATATAATCTGGAAATTTGACAAATGCTTCTTTTTTTAAAAATGCATACTTAATGAAAGATAAGAGCATCTTCTTGAAAATTGGTTAAAAAATGCTTTTTGTTTTTAGAGATTGGGGATAAAATTGGTGATATCTCTGGGTCGTCTTTGGAGCCCAGAAATTGCTTTTGATTTATTTCATATTTTTCTATTTGTTTTTATTCACTTTCAAACAATCTAAAATGATAAAGTCATGTATTAGTCTTACCTGGGCCATGTTCAGCCCTGGCTAGACTTAAGATAATGTGTTCTCAGAAACTGAATAAAAAAAAAAATTCTAGGGAGACTCATTAATTTCAAAATCTTCTCTCTCCAAATGGTGAAAAGAAGGCCTCTGTCCCATTACTCAGGAGAAGTGGGCTGTGGTCTTTCAGCTATGGCTTGAAGAGAAAAAGTGCCCAAATGTTCATCTGAGTGCCCAAAACTCCTATCATTTGACTTAGCCCTACAGGTTAGCATGTTACAGTATGTCCCCAGAAGATTTCTGATAAAATGTGTTTCTTAGCAATATGATAATGCATTGGGAGTTACAGACCCCCCAGGCTATATTAGTTTAGGTGAAAGGTCCCAAAGAGAAGAGACCTTGGAGTTGGGGAAAGAGAGAAGCTTGGTCAACATTGTATTTAGATATGGTTCTACTCCTCATCTGGACTCAGAATGATCTATCAATCAAGGACTCACCATCAATGTTGTAGATGAATTTTCAACACTATTATACAACTATTTCAATTAGACTGCCCCTTTAATTTGCATATACATTGAGAGAGGCATTCACTGACACTCATTCTTCCAGATATTTATGGAATGACTTCTTGGAGCCAGGTCCTAAGCTGAACATAACACCCAGTGAACTTATTGGCAACCTTCCTTATTAAGACTTGAGTATGGCATAATTCTCTGGGTTTGTGCATTATTCTATGATTTAATGGGTTGAAGGAATTAAGTATTATTCAGACCAGCCAAGAAACTTAAAAACTCCTTGAGAAATCCTAAAACATATTCAGCAGGCATAGAGGAGCATGTAGAGAATGCCTTTGACTTTGCTTTATAAATTCTAAATGTTTTAGTACATGCTTATGAACAATGTTTATGTGTGTGTTTTCCGGAACTCAGTCCTTGCTTTTTATTACTATCCACTATTGCTGTGATCAAAGAGAATAACTACTCAGAAAGATAATTAAATATAGACACTCTGCTGAGAGCACTACAGCAATGAAAAGGCTTATTGTTTCCTGTCCTTAAGAAAATAAGTCTAGTTGAAATGATATGGACAGAAAAGAGATAAGTAAATATGCCAAGAAAGCACAATGTGCCAAATGAATGGGATAAAGTGATAACTACTCTGTAAGACTAAAGAAGTCAGAACACATTAAGGGCTGAATTATTTGGGGGAGGATTAATAGAAGAGGTAGGATTGGGAAATGAGTAAACAAACAGTAAATATATTCTAAATGAGTGAAAGATATAAATTAATAAATTTGGTAAGGGGGATGACTGGGGTGGGCCTTCAAGCAAAAAGAACAGCATACTTCAAGGTCTGGCAATAAGTGCAGTTGTAGGGAACATGAGTTTCATGATGGGGACTAGTGGGAAATCAATGTGGAGATGTGGTATGAGGCTAAACTGTAGAGTGTCATGAAGGAATGTGACCATTATCCAATAGGTAATATGGAATTTTAAATGGGATGGTGATACAGACAAAGCAGTGCCTTCATAAGATATAGCTGATAATATGGGGGGATGTGAAGGCTGAAAGGGACTGAGGTTAGTTAGATGGGACAAATGTGATAGAACTATAAGAAGGACTTGCAGTTACTTGTTGAATAACTAGATGTAAGAGAATGATTAAAGTATATAATTTATTCAGGAAGATTAAAGAGTCAGAAAACTGAAAATTATCTACAAAGGATAAACATGGGATAGAAAAAAAGCTGAATATATAGTATATTTGAGAAAACAGTTGGTAATTAATCGCAAGCAAATGGAGTTACTTGGGTTATTTCCTGCAGAAGTAGCATTTTGGGATGCATGAGAATGGATATTCCTGATGGGAGGGAACTAAATAAATCTCAATTTCCTTTGACTCTCTGTGCTAAGATTGATGGTTCAAAAGACAAAATCTTTATATTTTCAAAGGACTTAAACTATCCAGGAAAACATAGATTATCTATAGATCTGTAGTTTCTTTTCATTAAATATTCAAGAATATGAAGTCAACTTTATTTTTAGAAGTCAACTTTTATAAAAATTGGGTCATGGTTTTAGCTCATGGAGAAATAACGTATATAGGTGTCATCGTGATGGTCATCAGTTTTTGAGCATCAGTAATATGGTACCTTCCAGACACTTGAGATATAACGATCTATAAAATATTGTATATAGTTGAATCATCCAACAAAATAAGATTCAGAAATATTGTGACTTGATAAATTGTAGTCCCTAAATTTGCTGATAATAGATTATACTCATTTGATTTTTATTGCTGTGTCATTACATATTAACCAGGTCAAAGGGGTTGATACTTACTCTTCATTTGAAGATTTTTAAAGGTAATGAGAGGAAGTGAATTAACTACAGAAAGCTATTTAATAATAATATTTTTAAAAATAGTGCTCAGGAGTGCTATCAGCAAGACAGTGGACTAGGATACTCCAGGCCCTTGTTCCCCCATGGAAACACAAAGTAAATAGCACACTGACCACAGTATCTTTGTGGGAACCCTAGAACCCAGTTAAGGATTTGCAGCAACCAAGCAAATGTCTAAACAAGATGAGGTCACAGTCAATATGGAAAGAAATTTTGGGGGTTATTGCTCACCCATGCCCTGCCTCTTCCCTGGCACAGCATGATCAGGAGGAAGCTATCCAGTTCTTGGTTCTTCACATACAATGGAAGGGAAAGATTTCCTCACTTGGAGCTCTGGAAATGGTGGCATAGTTTGGATATCAGGTTGAACGCCACTGAAAGCAGTGGCAGTCACTACTGCATGTAAGAGGTTCAGGGAGGCTGCAGACCTGTGGGCTCCTGGAGGTGAGAGATTATGGGCAGAGGAATACAATAGAACATCTAAGATCTTGAAGGCAGCCATGTAGAGGGAGGGATTGGGATGGGGTGTGAGGAATGCACAAACACAGGCCCAGGGGACAGGTATGCTTAGAAAGGCTTGAGAAGACCATAAACCTTCATGCCAGGTTGATTAGTGAAGGTGTTTTCCTTCACAGAGCCAGTCAATAAAGGCTGGAAAAGGCCCTGTTTTGTTTTTGTTTTTCAAATTACCACCTACATAATGTCTATGAGTGACTCACATTAGATCTAAGCAAACATATAAGTTGAAAGTGAAAAGATGGGGGGAAAAATCCATATAAATAATAACCCAAAGACAGCAGGATGACTATTTTTTTTTTTTTTAAGATTTTTTATTTATTTATTTGACAGAGAGACACAGCGAGAGAGGGAACACAAGCAGGGGGAGTGGGAGAGGGAGAAGCAGACTCCCCGCTGAGCAGGGAGCCCGATGCGGGGCTCGATCCCAGGACCCTGGGATCATGACCTGAGCCGAAGGCAGACGCTTAACGACTGAGCCACCCAGGCGCCCCAGCAGGATGACTATTCTAATATCAAACAAAATACACATTAATTCAAAGCTGTTACTAGATACAAATGACACTACGTGATAATTAAAAGGTCAATGCACCAGAGAGATATAATTACAAACATCTATGCACCACATCAAAGCTCCTAAATATATAAGGCAAGCATTGACTGGATTGAAGAAAAAGCTTTAGAATAATATGAAACCTCATTCAAGAATGGGTAGAACAGACAGAAGATCAATAAGGAAATAGAAAACTTGAAGAATACTATAGACCACTTGGACCTAACAGACATTTGCAGAACACCCCACCCAACCACAGAATACATGTTTTTCTCAAGTACTCATGTAACATTCTCCAGGATAGACCATATGTTTGGCAAATAAGTTTTAATCAATTTTAAAAGACTGAAATTATACAAAGTAGCTTTTCTGATCACAATGGAATGAAACTAGAATAGCAGAAATAATATAAAAAAATCCTCAAATATGTGGAAATTAAACATCAACCAATTTGTCAAAGAAAAAATATCACAAGGGAAATTCAAAATTATCTTGAGATCAAAAAATTAAACATACTGGGCACCTGGGTGGCTCAGATGGTTAAGCATCTGCCTTGGGCTCAGGTCATGATCTCAGGGTCCTGGGATTGAGTCCCGCATCAGTCTCCCTGCTCCTTGGGAGCCTGCTTCTCCCTTTGCCTTTCTCTCTCACTTTGTCTCTCATGAATAAAAAAAAAAAAAAAAATCTTAAAAAAAAATTTAAACATACTAACATTTATGGAATGAATTAAAGACAGTGCTAAAGTATAAATTTATAGTTGTAAATAATTTCAGTAAAATAAGGAAGTCTTACATCAACAACCTAAATTTACATCTCAAAGATCTAGGGGAAAAAGAAAGCTAAACCTAAAGCTAATAGAAGAAAGGAAATAATAAAGATTAGATCAGATATAAGGAGAAAAATGAAAACCAAGAGTCAGTTCTTCAAAAAATTAAAGTGACAAACTTTTAGCTATGTTGACAAAAAAATAAAAAAATAATTGAATCATAAATGAGATAATTTCTACTGATTTTACAGAAATAAGAATTATAAGTACTATGAGCAACTGTTCACCAACAAAATGCATAACCTAGATGAAATAACTGAGTTCACAGAAACACACAACCTAAAAATACTGAATCATGAAAAAGAAAATATGAACAGACCCAAAACTAGTAAGGAGATTGAATCAATAATCAAAACTCTGCCAACAAAGTAAAGCTAGGGTCAGATGGATTCACTGGTGAATTCTAACAAACATTCAAAGATGTAAAACCAATCCTCTTCAAACTCTTACCAAAAAATTTAGAAGGCGGGAACACTTTCATACTCCTTCTATGAGACCAGAATTGCCCTGATACCAAAGCCATACAAAGATACAAGAAAACTACAAACCAATATCACTGATGAACATTGATGCCAAAATCATCACCAAAACTCTAGGAAAGGTAATTCAACAGCACATTAAAAGGGTTACATAACATGACCAAGTGGAATTTATTCTAGGTATGCAAGGATATTTCAACATGCAAAAATAATGACCGTGATATACTACATTAACAGAATGAAGGGGGAAAAATCAATTATCTCAGTTGATGAAAAAAAGCAGTTGACAAAATTCAATACTCTTTCATAATAAAAATAAAAGAACTAAGAATGGAAGGAAATTACCTCAGAATATTGAACAGATGGTGTGAAAAGTCCATAGCTAACATCTTACCAATGATGAAAGACTGAAAGCTTTTTCTCTAAGATCAGGAAAAATGACAAGGATGTCCATTTTAACCATTTCTTTTAAACATAGTATTTGAGGACTTAGCCAGAGCAATTAGGCAAGAAAAATAAAAAGCATCCAAATTAGAAATGAAGAAGTAAAATTACCTGTGTTGGGGAACCTGGGTGGCTCAGTCGGTTGAGCATCTGCCTTCAGCTCGGGTCATGATCCCGGGGTCCTGGGATGGAGCCCCGCACTGGGCTCCCTGCTCAGCGGAGAGTGTGCTTCTCCCTCTCCCACTCCCCCCGCATGTGTTCCCTCTCTCGCTCTCTGTCAAATAAATAAATAAAATCTTAAAAAAAAAAAATTACCTGTGTTTGCAGATGACATGTTCTTATATGTAGAAAACCCTAAATACTACAAATCTTCTGCAACTATTAAACAAATTTAGCAAAGTTGCATAATACAAAATCAACACACAAAATTTAGTTGCTTTTATAGATACTAAGAAAAATTTAAAAAAGGAAATTAAAAAACAATCCCATTTACAAAAATACCAAAAAGAATGAACTATTTATGAATAAATTTAACTGAGGAGACAAAAGACCTGTACAGAGCAAACTACACATCACTGAAAGTAATTGAAGAAGACATAAATAAGTGGAAAGACATCCAATGTCCATGGCTTAAAGGACTTAATGTTAAGATGTTGATACTACCCAAGGTGATCTACAGATTCAATGCAATTCCTGTAAAAATCCCAATAGAAAGAGAAAAACCCTCCCTAAAATTTATATAGAATCCCAAAGGACCCTCAAGTAGCCAAAACATTCTTGAAAAGAACAAAGTCAGAGGTTTCACACTCCCTGATTTTAAAAGTTATTACAAAGCTATAGCAATAAAAACAGTGTCATACTGGCATAAAGACAGACACAGAAACCAATGGAATAGGATAGAGAACTCAGATATAAACCTTCACACATATGGTCAAATGACTTTTGACAAGGGTGTCAAGACTATGAAGTGGGGGAAAGACAGTTTTTCCAACAAATGGTGCTGGGAAAAAAATGGATATTCCTATGAGAAGAATGAAGTGGGAGCTTTATCATATACCATATACAAAAATTAACTCAAAATGGATTGAAGATCTTAACACAAAACGTAAACTATAAAATCTTACAAGAAAGCATAGGGGGAAATCTTAATGACATTAGCTTTTGCAATGACTTTGTGATTCTGACACAAGAGCACAGGAAACAAAAGAAAACATAAATTGGACATGAAACTTCAAAAAATGATTCCCCAAAACTATGTGCATTAAAGGACACAAACTAAAAGGGCAACCCACATAATGGGAGACAATACTTACAAATTATATATCTAATAAGTGGTTAATAATCTGATGAGCACTGGGTGTTATATGCAACTGATGAATCACTGAACACTACATGGAAAACAAATGAGGTATTATATGTTGTTGGCTAATTGAATTTAAATAAAAAAAATAGACTATATAAAACTCTTTCAACTCAACACTAAAAATCAATCAGCCTGATTAAAGAATGGGCAAAATACTTGAATAAACATTTATCCAAAGATGCGATACAATGGCCAATAAACATAGGAAAAGTTATTCAACCTAAAATGTGGTGGGGGGGGTAAAAATTTAGTGCTTATAGAATGGGTCCAAACTTAAGTGGCTATCAATTTATACAGGCTGCTATATGCATAAGATGTTATATATGAACCTAATGATAATCACAAATTTAAAAAAGAACGATAATAGGTACACAAAAAAATAAAGAGAAAGGAATATAAGCATAACACTAAGGAAATCCATTAAACCACAAAGGAAGAAAGCAAGAGAAGCAAAAAGGAACAGAGAACTACAAAACCAACCATAAAATAAGTAACCAAATGGTAATGAATATATACCTATCAATAATCACTTTAAATGTAAATGAACTAAAGGGTCCAATCAAAAGACACAGGGTGACTGAATGGATAAAAAGCAAGTACCATCTTTATGCTACCTACAAGAGACTCACTTCAGATCTAAAAACACATGTCTACTGAAAGTGAAGGGATAGGAAAACATTACTATGCAAATGGAAGAGAAAAGAAATCCTGGGTAGCAATACTTAGATAAAATAGACTTTAAAACAAAGACTGGGAGAGAGGGGGGAAAGATGGCGGAGGAGTAGGGGACCCTATTTCAACTGGTCCCCGGAATTGAGCTGGATATCTACCAGACCACTCTGAGCGCCCACGAAACCAGCCTGAGATGTAAGAAGATCTGGATCTCTACAAACAGAATATCGCAGGCAGTTGGTTGTAAGGTACGAAGCGGAGAGCCATGATTCTGCGGGCAGATATTACAGGATAAACAGCAGCGGGAGGGTGCCTGGACGTGGGGACCCTACACCGCCAGTGAGTGACAGCCTCGCGCGCTGCGGACAGGCACAGACTCGCAGACCGGTAGTGTCAGGAAAGGACTTTAAGGCAGACCCCCCGGGTGAAGGACCAGACTGGTGGGGTCACGCGCACTTGAACTGCAGCCGCCCGGACAGAAACCCGGAGCGACAGTCGCGCGCATGAGAACTGCAGCCTCCGAGTCGGAAACCCGGTGCGCCAGGGTCCCGCCGGGTGAACTGCAACCTCCGGGGTGGAAACCCCGAGCGGTGGAGTCGCGCACAGGCGAACTGCAGTCCCCGGGACAGGACCCCAAGCATTGGAGTCGCGCGCGCGCGACCTGGGAGCAGCTGGTGGTTTTAGAAGCACAAAGGGCAGAGACATGCCCCGACCTGGAGGCAGGACTGGGAGCACTGTGGAGGGGCGCACAACCCAGGACGCTGCAGTTTATAGCAGCACGGATAGAAACAGAGATGTTGTGGCCTGGAGAGCTCACTGAAGAACAGACTGAGGTCTCTCTGCTCTGAGGCAGAGGGTTGGAAACAGTCTCTTCTGCTCTGACTTGTGGAAGAGACGCGGAAAGCCGCCAGGAAAGGGCGCCAGAGAACAAAAGTCCCAAAGACTGATTCCCACTGAGCCCATCCCCCGCCACAGGGGCGCAGGGCAACTCCGCCCAAACAGGTTTGCCTGAGTAACAGCGCGGCAGGCCCCTCCCGCAGAAGACAGGCTGGGAAAACAAGAGGCCAGCAACCCTAAGGCCCCAAGAAAACAGGTGCATCTTGCTTGGGTTCTGGTCAATAATTTGGACTCTATACATTCCCTCAAACACCCATCAACAGAATGACTAGGAGGAGGAGCCCCCAAAACAGAAAAGACTCAGAGATTATGACTTATGCTGCAGATTTACAAATGGATGCAGATATAACCAAGATGTCAGAGATGGAATTCAGGCTAGCAATTGTGAAGACAATGGCTAGAATGGAGAAATCAATTAATGGCAACATAGAGTCTCTAAGGGCAGAAATAAAAGGGGAATTGGCAGAACTTAAAAATGCTATCAATGAGATCCAATCCAATCTAGATAATCTAACAGCTAGGGTAACTGAGACAGAAGAGAGAATAAGTGATCTGGAAGACAGTATAATAGATAAAAAGGGAAAAGAGGAGGCCAGGGAAAAACAACTCAGAATCCATGAAAATAGAATCAGAGAAATAAGTGACACCATGAGGCATTCCAATGTCAGAATCATTGGAATCCCAGAGCAAGTGGAGAGAGAGAGGGCTAGAAGATGTATTTGAGCAAATCATAGCTGAGAACTTCCCTAATCCGGAGAATGAAACAAACATTCGAGTCCTAGAGGCAGATAGGACCCCTCCTAAGATCAAGGAAAACAGGCCAACACCCCGGCATACAATAGTAAAACTTGCAAATCTTAGAACCAAGGAAACCATCTTAAGGGCAGTTAGGGGGAAGAGATTCCTTACATACAGAGGGAGGAACATCAGAATAATGTCAGACCTATCCACAGAGACCTGGCAAGCCAGAAAGGCCTGGCAAGACATATTCATGGTACTAAATGAGAAGAACATGCAGCCAAGAATACTTTATCCGGCAAGGCTTTCATTTAGAATGGATGGAGAGATGCAGAGCTTCCACGACCGGCAGAAGTTGAAAGAATATGTGACCACTAAGCCGGCCCTGCAAGAAATATTAAGGGGGGTTCTATAAAAGGAGGAAGACCCCAAGAGTGATCTACAACAGAAATTTACAGGGACAATCTATAAAAACAACGTCTTCACAGGCAACATGATGACAATTAATTCATAGCTTTCAATAATCACTCTCAATGTGAATGGCCTAAATGCTCCCATAAAATGGCACAGGGTTGCAGATTGGATAAAAAGACAGGACCCATCCATATGCTGTCTACAAGAGACTCATTTTGAACCTAAAGATACATCCAGACTGAAAGTGAAGGGATGGAGATCCATCTTCCATGCCAGCGGACCTCAAAAGAAAGCTGGGGTAGCAATTCTTATATCGGACAAATTAGATTTTAAACTAAAGTCTGTAATAAGAGACACAGAAGGACACTATATCTTTCTTAAAGGGTCTATCCAACAAGAAGATCTAACAATTGTAAATATCTATGCCCCCAACATGGGAGCAGCCATCTACACAAGCCAACTGTTAACCAAAATAAAGAGTCATATTGATAACAATATGTTAATTGTAGGAGACCTCAATATCCACTCTCAGCAATGGACAGATCATCGAAGCAGAAAATCAACAAGGAAACAAGAGCTTTGAATGATACATTGGACCAGATGGACCTCATAGATATTTACAGAACATTCCACCGTAAAACAACAGAATACTCATTCTTCTCGAGCGCACATGGAACTTTCTCCAGAATAGACCATATACTGGGTCACAAATCAGGTCTCAACCGATACCAAAAGATTGAGATTATTCCCTGCATATTCTCAGACCACAATGCTCTAAAACTGGAACTCAATCACAAGAAAAAAATTGGCAGAAATTCAAACACTTGGAAGCTAAAGACCATTCTGCTCAAGAATGTTTGGGTCAACCAAGAAATCAAAGAAGAACTTAAACAATTCATGGAAATCAATGAGAACGAAAACACATCGGTCCAAAACCTATGGGATACTGCAAAGGCGGTCCTAAGGGGGAAATACCTAGCCATCCAAGCCTCACTCAAAAAAATAGAAAAATCCCAAATTCACCAACTAACTCTACACCTTAAAGAACTAGAGAAAAAGCAACAAATGACGCCTAAGCCACTCATTAGAAGAGAAATAATTAAAATTAGAGCAGAAATCAATGAATTAGAAACCAGAAACACAGTAGATCAGATCAATGAAACTAGAAGTTGGTTCTTTGAAAGAATTAATAAGATTGATAAACCACTGGCCAGACTTATCCAAAAGAAGAGAGAAAGGACCCAAATTAATAAAATTATGAATGAAAGAGGAGAGATCACGACCAATCCCAAGGAAATAGAAACAATTATTAGAAATTATTATCAACAACTCTATGCCAATAAACTGAGCAATCTGGATGAAATGGAGGCCTTCCTGGAAACCTGTAAGCTGCCAAGACTGAAACAGGAAGAAATTGACAACCTGAATAGGCCAATAACCTGTAACGAGATTGAAGCAGTGATCAAAAACCTCCCAAAAAACAAGAGTCCAGGGCCTGATGGATTCCCTGGGGAATTCTACCAAACATTCAAAGAAGAAATAATACCTATTCTACTGAAGCTGTTTCAGAAAATAGAAACAGAAGGAAAACTTCCAGACTCATTCTATGAGGCCAGCATTACCTTAATCCCCAAACCAGGCAAAGACCCCATCAAAAAGGAGACTTTCAGACCGATATCCCTGATGAATATGGATTCCAAAATCCTCAACAAAATCCTAGCTAATAGGATCCAACAATACATTAAAAGGATCATCCACCACGACCAAGTGGGATTTATCCCCGGGATGCAAGGGTGGTTCAACATTCGCAAATCAATCAATGTGATAGAACACATTAAT
Source organism: Mirounga leonina (assembly GCF_011800145.1). Classification (NCBI taxonomy): domain Eukaryota; kingdom Metazoa; phylum Chordata; class Mammalia; order Carnivora; family Phocidae; genus Mirounga; species Mirounga leonina. The sequence continues at coordinate 35,889,668 of NW_023270305.1, read as the reverse complement.
AAGAGGAGGGAGAAGAACCATATGGTCCTCTCAATTGATGCAGAGAAAGCATTTGACAAAATACAACATCCTTTCCTGATTAAAACTCTCCAGAGTATAGGGATAGAGGGAACATTCCTCAAGCTCATAAAATCCATCTATGAAAAACCCACAGCGAATATCATCCTCAATGGGGAAAAGCTGAGAGCCTTTCCCTTAAGATCAGGAACACGCCAAGGGTGCTCACTCTCACCACTGTTGTTCAACATAATACTAGAAGTCCTAGCAACAGCAATCAGACAACAAAAAGAAAGAAAAGGTATTCAAATTGGCAAAGAAGTCAAACTCTCTCTTTTCTCAGACAACATGATACTTCATGTGGAAAACCCAAAGACTCCACCCCCAAATTACTAGAACTTATCCAGCAATTCAGTAATGTGGCAGGATACAAAATCCATGCACAGAAATCGGTTGCTTTCTTATACACTAACAATGCAACTGTTGACAGAGAAATTAAAGAAACGATTCCATTTACAATAGCACCAAAAACCATAAGATACCTCGGAATAAACCTAACCAAAGAGGTAAAGGATCTATACTCTAGGAACTACAGAACACTCATGAAAGACATTAAAGAAGACACAAAAAGATGGAAAAATATCCATGCTCATGGATCGGAAGAATAAACATTGTTAAAATGTCTATGCTACCCTGAGCAATCTATTCCTTCAATGCCATCCCGATCAAAATTCCAAAGACATTTTTCAAAGTGCTGGAACAAACAATCCTAAAATTTGTATGGAATCAGAAAAGACCCCGAATTGCCAAGGAAATGTTGAAAAAGAAAAACAAAGCTGGGGGCATCACGTTGCCCGATTTCAAGCTATATTACAAAGCAGTGATCACCAAGACAGCATGGTACTGGCACAAAAACAGACATACAGACCAATGGAACAGAATAGAGAACCCAGATATGGACCCTCAACTCTATGGTCAAATAATCTTTGACAAAGCAGGAAAAAACATGCAATGGAAAAAAGACAGTCTCTTCAATAAATGGTGCTGGGAAAATTGGACAGCCACATGCAGAAGAATGAAACTCGACCATTCTCTAACACCATTCACAAAGAATAACTCAAAGTGGATGAAAGACCTCAATGTGAGACAGGAATCCATCAAAATCCTAGAGGAGAACATAGGCAGTGACCTCTTTGACATCGGCCACAGCAACTTCTTTCAAGGTACATCTCCAAAAGCTAGTGAAACAAAAACAAAAATGAACTTTTGGGATTTCATCAAGATAAAAAGCTTCTGCACAGCAAAGGAAACAGTCAACAAAACAAAGAGGCAACCCACAGAATGGAAGAAGATATCTGCAAATGACACTACAGATAAAGGGCTGGTATCCAAAATCTATAAAGAGCTTCTCAAACTCAACACCCAAAAAACAAATAATCAATCAAGTCAAAAAGTGGGCAGAAGAGATGAACAGACACTTCTTCAAAGAAGACCTACAAATGGCTAACAGACACATGAAAAAATATTCATCATCATTAGCCATCAGGGAAATCCAAATCAAAACCACATTGAGATACCACCTTACACCACTTAGAATGGCAAAAATGGACAGGGAAAGAAACAACAAATGTTGGAGAGGTTGTGGAGAAAGGGGAACCCTCTTACACTGTTGGTGGGAATGCAAGTTGGTACAGCCACTTTGGAAAACAGTGCGGAGGTGCCTCAAAATTTTAAAAATAGAGCTACCCTATGACCCAGCAACTGCAGTCCTGGGTATTTACCCCAAAGACACAGATGTAGTGAAAAGAAGGGCCATATGCACCCCAATGTTCATAGCAGCAATGTCCGCAATAGCCAAACTGTGGAAAGAGCCGAGATGCCCTTCAACAGATGAATGGATAAAGAAGATGGGGTCCATATATACAATGGAATATTACTCAGCCATCAGAAAAGATGAATACCCAACTTTTACATCAACATGGATGGGACTGGAGGAGATTATGCTAAGGGAAATAAATCAAGCAGAGAAAGTCAATTATCATATGGTTTCATTTATTTGTGGAACATAAGGAATAACATGGACGACATTAAGAGAAGGAAGGGAAAAATGGGCGGGGGGAATTGGAGGGAGAGATGAACCATGAGAGACTATGGACCTGAGAAACAAACGGGGTTTTAGAGGGGAGGGGGGATTGGTTAGCCCAGTGATGGGTATTAAGGAGGGCACATACTACATGGAGCACTGGGTGTTATACGAAAACAATGGATCGTGGATCACTACATCAAAAACTAATGATGCATTATATGGTGACTAACATAACATAATAAAATTAAAAAAAAAAATGTAAGAGACAAAGAAGGACACTACATAATGATAAGGTGAACAATCCAACAAGAGAATAGAACAATTGTAAATAACTATGCACCCAACAGGGAAGCACTGTAAGACATAAAGCAAGCATTAACAAACATAAAGGAGGAAATTAAGAGTAATACAATAATAGAAGGGACTTTAACACCCCATTTAAATGAGTGGATAGATCATTCAGGCAGAAAATCAGTAAGAAAACAGTGTCTTTGAATGACACATTTGCCCTGATGGACCTAACATATATTCAGAACATTCCATCCAGAAACAGTGGAATACACATTCTTCCCATTGCACATGGAACATTTTCCAGAACAGATTGCATTTTAGGCCACAAAACAAGTCTCAATAAATTTATGAAGACTGAAACCATATAAAGCATTTTTTTCCAATCACAATGACATGAAACTAGAAATCAATTACAAGAAAAAGTCCAAAAGGTTGGTTGGAAAGATGGCAGAGGTAAGAGGACCCTAAACTCGCCTGGTCCCATGAATACAACTAGGTAACACTTACATCAGCATAAACAACCCAGAAAACAATATGAAGACTGGCAGAATTAACTCCACAACTAAAAGTAGAGAAGAAACCATAATGAAGAAGGTAGGAAGGATGAAGACATAGATTGGGAGCAAAATGGACCATGATCATCTGTGGTGGAGAGGGAGCCAGTGGTGTGGAAAAGAGTGAAAAACAGACACCAGGGAGCTCATGGATGGGGAGAACTAATCCCCATAACATGTGCCTTTGAAAGAGAGAGGGGTTGAATTTAATGAGTTCTTACAACTAGTAGGACTTAAAGCTTGGCACTTAAAGAGGCTGTGGGCTCAGCTGTGGGAGAGCCCAGAGGGCTTTAGGAAGCAGAATCCCCACCCTTAAAAAGAAAGTACCACAAACAGCCCTTGCAGATACACCTTAGAACGAGCAGTTTGAAAAACACTGGGGGCAAATGGGAGGAAGAGTGATTTGTTTATCTCTGAGAATGGCCCTGGAGAGACAGGGAGCACTGAGAGACCCCTCCAGGAATTAAGTTGCTGGCTAGTGCCTTTTCTTTCCAACATCCCCCAGTATGAACAACAGCCACCTGTGGGAGCCAGTGCACCACCAACACTCCTTACCTAACTTGATCACACCAAGCCCTGCCACTGCCCCCCTCCTGTATGCTTCAGTGGACCTGCCCTTCCCAGTTACACTAGCCTTAGTGCCTGTGCTGTGGGCCCCATTGCCCAGAAGACTGGCCCAAACCCTGACAATGCCACATTTCCCAACCCCCCATTTTTTGTGGGACCTCACTTCCAGCAATAGCAGGGGCAGGTCTCACTTCACAAGCAGACCACTGCACACCTTATTAGAATGTATCCCACCTCTGCTGGGGACCAAACACTGCCCACAATAGGCAAGAGAGCCTCTTCAGACAACTACACTGAAGGAAAAAGAGCCCAAGACTCAATAGCACAGCATACACATAGGAGACATTCTGTGAAGTAGCAGGCCTTGAGGAACAGGGGACACTGCACTGCAGGATGCTACAAGACCTCTTCTTTATAAGGCTATTATCATTAAGAGCAAGAGAAGTAGTTGACTTTCCTAACAAACAGAAACAGTCACAGAGTTCGATAAAATGAGGAGACAGAGAAACATCTCCCAAATGAAACAACAGGACCAAACCACAGCAAGAGACTGAGGCAAAATGAATGTAAGTAATACACATGATAGGGAATTTAAAGTAATGATCATAAAGACACTCACTGGACTTGAGAAAAAAGTGAAGGATATCAGTGAGACCCTTAAAACAGATAAGAAAGAACCAATCACAGATCAAGAACAGAATAAATGACATTGTAAATACACTTGATGGAATAAATAGACTAGATGAAACAGAAGAACAAATTAATGACCTGAATGACAATAATGGAAAGTGACCACGCTGAGCAAAGGAGGAAAGCAAATTCTGCAATTGAGAACAGTCTTGGGGAACTCAGTGACTCCATCACACATAATAACATTTGCATTATATGGATCTCAGAAAAAGGAGAGAGAGATAAAGGGGCAGAAATTTTATTTGAAAAAATAATAGCTGAAAACTTCCCTAATCTGTGGAAGGAAACAGATATTCAGATCCAGTAAGCACAGAAATCTCCGCCCCCCAAAATCCAACCCAAAGAGGTTCACACCAACACACATGGTAATTAAAATGGCAAGAAAGGAGTGATAAAGAAAAAAATTTTAAAGTAGCAAGACAAAAGAAGACAGTTACATACAAGGGGAAAGCCCATAAGCCTATCAGTGGACTTTTCAGCAGAAACTTTGCAGGCCAGAAGAGAGTGGCATGCTATATTCAAAGTGCTGAAAGGGAAAAATCTGCAGAGAATACTTTAACCAGCAAAGCTATCATTCAGAAGAGAAGGAGAAATAGAGTTTCTCAGACAAACAAAAACTAAAGGAGCTCATGAACACTAAACCAGCCCTATAAGAAATATTAAAGGGGAGCTAACATTGTCTTCTTTGTGCGACTCTCCCAGCGGGTTCTCTCTGGGCACAATGGCGACTCTTAAGGAAAAACTGATTGCACCACTTGCAGAAGAAGAGGCAACCGTCCCAAACAATAAGATCACTGTAGTGGGTGTTGGACAAGTTGGTATGGCGTGTGCCATCAGCATTCTGGGAAAGTCTCTGGCTGAAGACCTTGCCCTTGTGGATGTTTTGGAAGATAAACTCAAAGGAGAAAGGATGGATCTGCAACATGGGAGCTTATTTCTTCAGACACCTAAAATTGTGGCAGATAAAGATTACTCTGTGACTGCCAATTCTAAGATTGTGGTTGTGACTGTGGGAGTCCACCAGCAGGAGGGAGAGAGACGGCTCAATCTGGTGCAGAGGAATGTTAATGTCTTCAAATTCATTATTCTGCAGATTGTCAAGTACAGTCCTGATTGTATCATAATTGTAGTTTCCAACCCAGTGGATATTCTCACATATGTTACCTGGAAACTAAGTGGACTACCCAAGTACCGTGTGATTGGAAGTGGGTGTAATCTGGATTCTGCCAGATTTCGCTATTTTATGGCTGAAAAACTTGGCATTCATCCCAGCAGCTGCCATGATTTTGGGAGAACATGGCGATTCAAGTGTGGCTGTGTGGAGTGGAGTGAATGTGGCAGGTGTTTCTCTTTAGGAACTGAATCCAGAAATGGGAACAGACAATGACAGTGAAAATTGGAAGGAAGTGCATAAGATGGTGGTGGAAAGTGCCTACGAAGTCATCAAGCTAAAAGGATATACCAACTGGGCTCCTGGATTAAGTGTGGCTGATCTCATTGAATCCATGTTGAAAAATCTATCCAGGATTCATCCAGTGTCAACAATGGTGAAGGGGATGTATGGCATTGAGAATGAAGTCTTCCTGAGCCTTCCATGTATCCTGAATGCTTGGGGCTTAACCAGTGTGATCAACCGAAAGCTGAAGGATGAAGAAGTTGCCCAGCTCAAGAAAAGTGCAGATACCTAGTGGGACATCCAGAAAGACCTAAAAGATCTGTGACTTCTGGCTTCTAGGCTGTAGAAATTTAAAACTACAATGTGATTAACCGTAAGCCTTTAGTTTTTCATCCATATACATGGATCACAGTTTGCTTTTATCTTCCTGAATATGTGAATCTGGGCTAAAATCAAAGCTCATGCTTGGTTTAATGCTTGCAATATGAGACCTTGAGCAAATAAAATTAACTATTGTAGTGTGAAAAAAAAGAAAAGAAATATTAAAGGGGAATCTTTAAGTGGAAAGGAAAGACCATAGTGAGAGTATGAAAAGTCAAAACAAAACAAAAACCCCCACAAAAGCAGTAAAAATAAATTTCTGCAAAGATCAGTCAAGGGATTCATAAAATAAAATAACATAAAATATGACAACATATACTAAAACAGGAAGGGGAGAGAGGTAAAGAATGGGTTCAAACTTAAGCAACCATCAACTTCATACAGACTGCTATATGCAGAGATGTTACATACAAACCTGACAGCAACTACAAATTAAAAAAAACAGTAATATATATACAAAGAATAAAGAGAAAGGAATCCAAGTATATCACTAAAGAAAGCCAACAAACTTGGGGCACCTGGGTGGTTCAGTCAGTTAAGAATCCAACTCTTGGTTTCAGCTCAGGTCATGATCTTGCAGTTGTGGGATCGAGTCCTGTGTCAGGCTCCATTCTCAGCAGGGAGTTTGCTTCAGATTCTCTCTTCCTCTCACTCACCCTCTCTCTCTTTCTCTCTCAAATAAATAAATAAAATCTTTAAAAAAAAAAAGCCAGCAAGTCATGAAAAAAAGAGAAGGGTTAGAGAAAGTCTATAGAAACAAGCACAAAAAAGTAACAAAATGGCAATACATATCTATCAATAATTTATTTTGAGTGTAAATGGACTAAATGCTACAATCAAAAGACATGGGGTGATGGAGCGGATAAAAAAAAAAAAAAGGACCCATCTATATCCTGCTTCCAAGAGACTCATTTCAGATCAAAAGACACCTGCAGATTGAAAATGAGGGGACAGTGAAATATTTATCATGCAAATGGATGTGAAAAGAAAGCTGGGGTAGCAATATTTATATTAGACAAAATAGACTTCATTTTTAAAAAAAGATTTACTTATTTGAGAGAGGGTGAGAGAGAGCACATGAGTGGGGAGGAGGGGCACAGAGAGAGGGATAGATGTGGGGATGGATCTCACAACCCTGAGACCATGAACTGAGCTGAAATCAAGAGTCAGACACTTAATTGAGCCACCAAGGCACGCTTAGACAAAATAGACTTTAAAACAAAGACTGTAGTAAGAGACAAAAAAGACACTATGTAATAATAAAGGGGACAATCCAACAAGAGAATATAACACTTATAAACATTTATGCACACAATATTTGAGCACCTAAATACATAAAACAGCTAACAACAAATAATTGATAGTAATACAATAATAGTAGGGGACTTTAGCACCACAATTACATTGATGGACAGATCATCCAAACAGAAAATCAATGAGGAAACAGTGGCTTTGAAAGACACACTGGACCAGATAGATTTAATAGACATATTCAGAACATTCCATTCTAAAACAGCAGAATACACATTCTTTTCAAGTGTACATGGAAAATTCTCCAGAATAGATCACATATTAGGCCACAAAACAAGTCCCAACAAATTAAAAAAACTGAAGTCATACCATGCATCTTTTCTAACCACAACACTATGAAACTAGAAATCAATAACAAGAAAAAATCTGGAAAGAGCACAAACATGTGTAGGTTAAATAGCATGTTACTGAACAATGAATGGGTCAACCAAAATCAAAGAAGAAACAAAAAATTACATGGAAACAAATAAAAATGGAAACACAATTGTCTAAAAATCTTTGGGATGCAGCAAAAGTAGTTCTAAAAAGGGAGTTTATAGCAATAGAAGCCTACCTCAAGAAGAAAAAATCTCAAATAAACAACCTAACCCTACACCTAAAGAAGCTAGAAAAAGAACAAACAAAATCCCAACCCACCAGAAGGAAGGAAATAATAAAGATTAGAGCAGAAATAAATGATTTAGAAACTAAAAAAACAAAAAAAGCCACATCAGAACAGATCAATGAAACCAGGAGCTGTTTCTTTGAAAAAAAAAAAAATAAACAAAATTAATAAACCTCTGGCCACACTCATCAAAAAATATATATAGAGAGAGGACCCAAAGAAACAAAATCAGATATAAAAGAGAAAAAACAACCAATACCACAGAAATAGAAACAATAACAACAGAATATTATGAAAACCTATATACCAAAAAACTGGACAACTTAGAAGAAATTGATAAATTCCTAGAAACATAAAAACTACCAAAACTAAAGCTGGAAGAAATAGAAAATTTGAACATATCAATTACCAGGAATGAAATTGTATCAGTAATCAAAAAACTCCAAAATAAAAGGTCATGATCCCAGGGTCCTGGGATTGAGCCCCGAATCAGGCTCCCTGCTCCATGGGAAGCCTGCTTCTCCTTCTCCCATTCCCCCTGCTTGTGTTCCTGTTCTCACTATGTCTCTCTCTGTCAAATAAATAAATAAAATATTAAAAAAAAAAGAACCAGATGGCTTCATAGGCAAATTCTACCAAACATTTAAAGAGTTAATACCTATTTTTCTCAAACCATTCCAAAAAACAGAAAAGGAAGGAAAACTTTCTGATTCACTCTACGAGGCCAAATCACCCTGATACCAAAACGAGATAAAGACACTACTAAAAAAGAAAACCTCAAGCCAATATCTCTGATGAACATAAATGTAAAAATCCTCAACAACTTACTAGCAAACTGAATCCAACAATATATTTAAAAAACCATTCACCACAATCAAGTGGGATTTATTCCTGGGTTGCAAGTGTGGTTCAGTATTTGCAAATCAATCAACATTATACATCACATCAATAAAGAGAAAGAATAAGAGAAATACGATCATTACAATAGATGCAGAAAAAGCATTTGACAAAGTGTAACAAACATTCATGACTAAAACCATCAACAAAGTAGGTTTAGAGGGAATATCCCTCAACATAATGAAGACCATATATGAAAAAGCCACAGCTAACATCAGCCTCAGTGGGGGAAAATGAGTCTTTCCCCTAAAGTCAGAACAAGACAAGGATGTTCACTCTCACCACTTTATTCAACATAGTACTGGAAGTCCTAGCCACAGTAATAAGACAACAAAAAGAAATAAAAGGCATCCAAATTAGCAAGGAAGATTCACTATTTGCAGAGGACATGATCCTGTATATAGAAAACCTGAAAGACTTCACCAAATAACTGCTAGAACTGATAAATTCAGTAAAGTCGTAGGATACAATATCAATGTACAGAAATCTGTTGCATTCCTATAAGCTAATAATGAAACAGCAGAAAGTGAAATTAAGAAAATAATCCCATTTACAACTGCACCAAAAACAATAAAATATCTAGGAATAAACTTAACCAAAGAGGTGAAAGATCTGTATTCTGAAAGCTATAAAACTGATGAAAGAAATCCAACATGATGCAAAATGTAAAGACATTCCCTGCTCATGGGTTGGAAGAACAAATACTGCTAAAATGTCTATATTACCCAAAGCAATCTACACATTTAATGCAATCCCTATTAAAATACCAACGGCATTTCTCACAAAACTAGAACAAACAACCCTAAAATTTGTATGGAACCACAAAAGACCTCCAATAGCCAAAGCAATTTTGAAAAAACAAAACTGGAAGTATCACAATCCCACATTTCATATTACATTACAAAGCTGTAGTAATTATTTTTTTTTTAAAGATTTTATTTATTTATTTGACAGAGAGAGACACAGTGAGAGCAGGATCACAAGCAGGGGGAGAGGGAGAGGGAGAAACAGGCTTCCCGCGGAGCAGGGAGCCCGATGCGGGGCTCGATCCCAGGACCCTGGGATCATGACCTGAGCCGAAGGCAGACGCTTAACGACTGAGCCACCCAGGCGCCCCCAAAGCTGTAGTAATTAAAACAGTATAGTACTGGCATAAAAAAAGACACAAAGATCAATGGAACGGTATAGGAAACCCAGAAATAAACCTATGAATATATGGTCAATAAATCTTCAACAAAGGATGAATGAATATACAATGGGAAAAAGACAGTCTCTTTAACAAATGGTGTAGGGAAAACTGGACAGCTACATGCAAAAGAATGAAACTGGACCACTTTCTTAGACTATACACAAAAATAAACTCAAAATGGAATAAAAATCTAAATGTGAGACCTGAAACCATAAAAGTCCTTGAAGAGAGCATAGGCAGTAATCTCTGACATCAACTGTAGCAATATTTTTCTAAATATGTCTCCTGAGGCAAGGGAAAGAACAGTAAAAATAAGCTATTGGGACTACATCAAAATAAAACGTTTCTGTACAGTGAAGGAAACAACAAAACTAAAAGGCAACCTACAGAATGGGAGAAGATATTTGCAAATGATATATCTGATAAAGCGTTAGTATCCAAAATATACAAAGAACTGATACAACTCAACATCCATAAAACAAATAATCCAATTAAGAAATGAGCAAAAGACAGGTCGCCTGGGTGGCACAGTTGGGTTGGTTTCTGACTTTTGATGTCATCTCAAGTCAGGATCTCAGGGTTGTGAGATTGAGCCTCCTATTGGGCTGTGTGCCCAGTGCAGAGTAAGCTTAAGATTCTCTCTCCCTCTGCCCTTCCCCCACTAAAATAAATAAATAAATCTTTAAAAAGAAAAGAAGACATGAAACAGACATTTTTCCAAATAAGACATACAGATGCCCAACAGACACATGAAAAGATACTCAATATCACTCATTATCAGGGAAATGCGAATCAAAACTACAATGAAGTATAACCTCACACCTGTCAAAATGGCTAAAGTAAAAAACACAAGCAACAAGAAGTGTTGGTGAGGATGTGGAGAAAAAAGAACCTTTGTTCACTGTCTGTGGGAATGCAAATTAGTGCGGCCATTGTGGAAAACTGTATGGGGTTTCCTGAAAAATTAAGAATAGAATTACCCTACAATCCAGGAATTGTACTAGTGGGTATTTACCCCAAAGTACAAAAACACTAATTCAAAGGGATACATGCACTCCTCTGTTTATTGCAGCATTATCTACAATTGCCAAGATATGGAAGCAGCCCAAGTATCCAATGAAGATGAATGGATAAAGAAGATGTAGCATATATATGCAATGGAATAGTGTTCAGCCATGAAAAAAATGAAATCTTGCCATTTGCAATAACATGGGTAGAGCTAGAAAATATAATGCTAAGTGAAATAAGTCAGTCAGAAAAAGAAAAATACCATATGATCTTGCTCATATGTGGTATTCAAGAAACAAATGAGCAACGGGGGGGAAAAAGAGAGAAAGACAAACCAAGAAACAGACTCTTAACTGTAAAGAACAAACTGATGGTTACCAGACGGTTTGTGGGTGGAGGGATGGAAAACAGGTGGTAGGGATTAAAGAATATACTTATTCTGATGAAAATATATATATATATATATATAAAAGAAAAAAGAAAAAATCAGAAAAGTAGACAAACACATGGAAGATAAACAACATACCACTTAAGAATAAATGTGCCAACCAAGAAATCAAAGAGGAAATAAAATACACATGGAAACAAATGAGAAGGAAAACATAATAGTCCAAAATCTTTGAAACACAGCAAAGGCAGTTCTAAGAGGGGAGTTTATAGCAATACAGGGCTACCTCAAGAAACAAGAAAAAGCTCAAATAAACAACCTCACCTTACACTAAAAGAGCTAGAGAAGAAAATAATAAAGCCCAATCTTAGAAGAAGGAAAGGAATAATAAAGATTAGAGCAGAAATAAGTGAAATAGAAGGTAAAATTTTTAAATGATTAAGAAAACCAGGAACTGGTGTTTTCAAAAGATAAATAAAATTGATAAACCTTTAGCCAGACTCATCAAGAAAGAAAGGACTGAAAAAAATATCATCAGAAATGGAGAGGAAATAACAATGGACACCACAGAAATACAAATGATTATAAGAGAATACTATGAAAAATTAAATGCCAATGAATTGGACAAACTAGATGAAATAGAAACATATAATCTCCCAAAACCAAATTAGAGGAAATAAAAATCTGAACAGACTGATTACTAGCAATGAAATTAAATCAGTAATCAAAAAAATTCTAACAAACAGAAGTCCAAGATTCACAATATGGATTTACAGGTGAATTCTACCAAACATTTAAAGAGGAGTTAACACCTATTCTCAAATTATTCCAAAAAATAGAAGAGGAAGGAATCTTCCAAATTAATTCAAAGCCATCATTACCCTAGTACCAAAACCAGTGACACTACAAAAAAAGAAAACTATAGGCCAATACCTCTGATGAACATAGTTGCAAAAATCCTTAACAAAATATTAGCAAACCAAATTCGACAATACATAAAAAAAATCATTCACTATAATCAGGTAGGATTTATTCCAGAGATGCAAGAATGGTTCAGTATTTGCAAATCAATCAACAAAATCCATCAGATCAAAAAAGGGAAGGATAAAAGCCATATGATCATATCAATAGAAGCAGAAAAAGCATTTGACAAAATTCAATATACATTCATGACAAAAAGTCTCAAGAAAGTGAATTTAGAGGAAACATAACATTATAAAGGCCACATATGAAAAAATCCACAGCTAGTATCATACTCAAAGGTGAAAATGTGAGAACTTCCCTTCTAAGAACAGGAATAAAACAAGATGTCCACTCTCACTACTTCATTTCAACCTAGTGCTAGTCCTAGCCACAGCTATTAGATAAGAAGAAGAAATAAAAGGTATCCAAATTGGTAAAGAAGAAGTTAAACTATCATTATTTGCAGATGACACAGTTTTATACTTCACCAAAAAACTATGAGAACTGATAAATGTGTTCAGTAAAATTGCAGTCTACAAAATTAATACACAGAAATCAGTTGCATTTTTATACACTAATAATGAAGTATCAGAAAGATAAATTAAGAAAACAATCTGATTGACAACTGAACCAAAAGGAATAAAATACTTAAGATTAAACTTAACCAAGTTGGTGAAAAACCTGTACTCTGTAGACTATAAAACATTAAAGAAAGAAATTGAAGACAATATAAATAGAAAGATATTCTATGATCATGGATTGGAAGAATTAATATTATTAAAATGTCCATAATACCCAGAGCAATCGATAGATTCAATACAATCCCTATCAAAATACCAACAGCATTTTTCACAGATGTAAAACAAATCATACTAAAATTTGTATGGAACCACGAAAGACTTCAAATAGCCAAAGCAATCTTGAGAAAGAACAAAGCTGTAGGTATCACAATCCTAGATCTCAAGATATACTAAAATCTGTAGTAATTAAAATAGTATGGTGCTGGCAGAAAAATAAAGATAAATGAAGATAAACAAGATAGATCAGTAGAAAAGAATAGAGGGCCCAGAAATTGACCACTTATATGGTCAATTAATGTATGACAAAGAAGGCAAGAATATACAATGGGAAAAAGTCTCTTAAACAAATGGTGCTGGCAAAACTGGACAGCTCCATGCAAAAGAATACAAATGGACCACTTTCTTAGACCATACACACAAATAAACTCAAAATGGATTAAAGACCTAAATGTGAGACACGAAACCATAAAACTCCCAGAAGAAAACATAAGCAGTAATCTCTTTGACATCAGATATGTCTTCTTGGAATGAAAGACACAAAAGCAAAAGTAAATTATTGGGATTATACCAAAATAAAAAGCTTCTGAATAGCAAAGGAAACAAATCAGTGAAAGATGAGGCAACCTACTGAATGGGAGAAGATATTTGCCAATGATATAGCCAGTAAGAGATTAATACCCCAACTATATAAAGAACTTAGGGCTCAACACCAAAAAAACACCGATTATCTGATTAAAAATGGTCAGAGGACACAAATAGACATTTTTCCAAAGACATATAGATGGACAACAGAAAGAGTGTTTAACATTGCATTTGCATCAGGGAAATGCAAATCAAAACCACAATGAGATATCATTTGACACCTGTCAGAGTGACTAGAATCAAAAAGACAAGAAATAACAAGTTTTAGTGAGAATATGGAGAAAAAGGAACCCTTGTGCACTGTTGTTGGAAATGTAAATTGGTGCAACCACTGTGGAAAACAGTAGGTGGGGGTCCTCAAAAATTAAAAATAGAAATACCATATGATTCAGTAATCTTACTATTGGCATTTACCCAAAGAAAACAAAAACTCAAATTTGAAAAAATATATGTTTATAGCAGCGTTATTTACAATAGACAAGATATGGAAGCAACCCAAATGTCCATGGGTAGATGAGTGGATAAAGATGATGGGGTAAATGGGGTGCCTGGGTGGCTCAGATGGTTAAGCATCTGCCTTCAGCTCAAGTCATGATCTCCAGGTCCTGAGATCAAGCCCCATGTTGGGCACCCAGCTCAGCAGGGAGTCTGCTTCTCCCTCTCTTTCTGCCTCTCCCCCTGCTTCTGCTCTCTTTCTGCCTCTCTGTCTCCCAAATGAATAAAATCTTTAAAAAAAGATAATGTGGCATATATATTCTTGCCATTTGTGACAACATGGATGGAACTAGAGCATGTTATGCTAAGTGAAATAAGTCAGAGAAAGACTAGTACTGTATGATTTCACTTATACAAGGAATCTAAAAAATAAAATGAGCAAACAAAAAGTCTTAAAAAGAGAGAACTGATGGTTGCCAGAGGAAAGATGGGTGGGGGGGATGGGTGAAATAGTTACAGGGATTAGAGGTACAGACTTCTGGTTATAAAATAAATAAGTCACGTGGTGACAGACAGTGACTACACCTACCATGGTGAGCACTGTGCAATGTATGGGACTGTTAAATCAATATATTGTACACCTGAAACTAACATAACATTGTTAATTATAATTCAATAAAAATAACAAAATTAAAAATTTGTTAAAATGGTAAATTTTATGCTATCTATATTTACCACAATTAAAAATAATACTAGTGTTTTTGGTGCTCCTAGCAGTGTCAGATGTTTGAAGTCTTATGCCCTCTCTCACAAGAACCATTTCTCATCTCTAGTTTGGATTCATACCTATCAAATCAGGGCAGTAAAATTCAGAAGACTATAAGGCTTAAATCTGTGTTTTAAAAATTGTTCATAATTTTTCAACTGAGGTAACAAAACTATGCTGGTACTTATGGAAGAACACACTTCAGAGAAGTAGTGGTCTAAGTAAAACCTCATAAATTTGTGAAGGGATTAGGAAATGAAGGTCATTCCAGAGTAATTAACTGTAACTCTTCTTTAGTGAATGAGAATATTATGGGAGAATATTCAAACCTATATTAAGTTTATTCCCTCATCATGTTCAGAAATGTATATGAAAAATTGCATTCAGAGCCAGGAATCAAAAACAGGCAGAACCCAGAACACAAAATAGTTTCCCAAATCAAGCCTAAATAAAAATCATCAACTAGGTAGCCAGTTAATTATTTGAAGATCTAGAGATGGTCTGATTTCTAGATCAAATGACCTTGAGAAGTACAATAGTAATGAGCATTTGAGGCATGAAAGAATAGACCCAAAGTTTTAGATCAGAGGCTTAGTTTGGATTACCCTGAAAACAGAATCTGGGACAAAAGATTTGGATGCACATAATTTACTTGGATAGTGGTCTCAAGAATTAAGAGCAAGAGCAGGAACAGTAAAATAGAATCAAGGAAAAATAAAAATTATATACAGGGTGCTTCCTCATTCACACTGATGTGGGCAGGGGAACTCTATTCTGCTGAGACCTCCTGTATAGCATTCCTACTTGAACTAATTGATCTCCCATGGTGTCAGGGAAGGCCTTGGATCAAGAGAAAGGTATGTGTGCTTAAAGAAGGACTCCATCAGCATAAAAGAAATATGAATAAAGAGCTTTGTGGCTAAAACATAAGTGGTCCAAGAAGATGTGAAGATAAGCACCAGAGCTTTTACAGTCCACCCTTTACACAGCTTAAACTTATGACTTTTTAAAAAATTTTATTATGTTGTGTTAGTCACCATACAGTACATCATTAGTTTTTTTATGTAATGTTCCACGATTCATTGCTTTTGTATAACACCCAGTGCTCCACGCAATATGTGCCCTCCTCAATACCCATCACCAGGCTAACTGATCCCCTTACACCCCTCCCCTCTAAAACCCTCAGTTTGTTTCTCAGAATCCATAGTCTCTCATTGTTCGTCTCCCCCTCCGATTTCCCCCCCTTCATTTTTCCCTTCCTTCTCCTAATGTCCTCCCTTCTATTCCTTATGTTCCACAAATAAGTGAAACTATATGATAATTGACATTTTTCAAAGTGCTGGAACAAACAATCCTAAAATTTGTATGGAATCAGAAAAGACCCCGAATCGCCAAGGAAATGTTGAAAAAGAAAAACAAAGCTGGGGATATCACACTGATTTCAAGCTATATTACAAAGCCGTGATCACCAAGACAGCATGGTACTGGAAAAAAAACAGACATATAGACCAATGGAACAGAATAGAGAACCCAGATATGGACCCTCAACTCTATGGTCAAATAATC
Source organism: Mirounga leonina (assembly GCF_011800145.1). Classification (NCBI taxonomy): domain Eukaryota; kingdom Metazoa; phylum Chordata; class Mammalia; order Carnivora; family Phocidae; genus Mirounga; species Mirounga leonina. The sequence continues at coordinate 35,873,137 of NW_023270305.1, read as the reverse complement.
TTCGACAAAGCAGGAAAAAATATGCAATGGAAAAAAGACAGTCTCTTCAATAAATGGTGCTGGGAAAATTGGACAGCTATATACAGAAGAATGAAACGTGACCATTCTCTCACCATACACAAAGATAAACTCAAAATGGATGAAAGACCTCAATGTGAGACAGGAATCCATCAAAATCCTAGAGGAGAACATAGGCAGTAACCTCTTTGACATCGGCCACAGCAACTTCTTTCAAGATACATCTCCAAAGGCAAGTGAAACAAAAGCAAAAATGAACTTTTGGGACTTCATCAAGATAAAAAGCTTCTGCACAGCAAAGGAAACAGTCAACAAAACAAAGAGGCAACCCACAGAATGGGAGAAGATATTTGCAAATGACACTACAGACAAAAGGCTGATATCCAAGATCTATAAAGAGCTTCTCAAACTCAACACCCAAAAAACAAATAATCAAGTCAAAATATGGGCAGAAGAACAGAAAAATGAACAGACACTTCTTCAAAGAAGACTACAAATGGCTAACAGACACATGAAAGAATGTTCATCATCATTAGCCCTCAGGGAAATTCAAATCAAAACAACATTGAGATACCACCTTACACCAGTTAGAATGGCAAAAATTGACAAGGCAAGAAACAACAAATGTTGGAGAGGTTGTGGAGAAAGGGGAACCCTCTTACACTGTTGCTGGGAATGCAAGTTGGTACAGCCACTTTGGAAAACAGTGTGGAGGTGCCTCAAAAAATTAAAAATAGGGTTACTCTATGACCCAGCAAATGCACTACTGGGCATTTACCCCAGATGTTGTGAAAAGAAGGGCCACATGCACCCCAATGTTCACAGCAGCAATGTCCACAATAGTCAAATTGTGGAAAGAGCCAAGATGTCCTTCAACAGACGAATGGGTAAAGAAGATGTGGTCCATATATACAATGGAATATTACTCAGCCGTCAGAAAGGATGAATACCCAACTTTTACATCAACATGGATGGGACTGGAGGAGATTATGCTAAGTGAAATAAACTTATGACTCTTAAATAAATTTCATTGTTGGAGTGCCTGGGTGATTTATTCGGTTAAGCATCTGCCTTCAGCTCAGGTCATGATCCTGGGGTCCTGGGATCGAGCTCTGCATCAGGCTCCCTGCTCAGCGGGGAGTCTGCTTCTCCCTCTCCTCTCCACTCCTGCTGTCACTATCTCTGTTGCTATCTCTGTTTCTCTCTCAAATAAAAATCTTTAAAAAAATAAAAAATACATTTCATTGCCAACTCTTCAAGATGACAGCCAAAACATTTATGAAAATTTAACATTAACAATAAGCTACAATCTCAGTTGCTGTAACATTCTCAATTCCACACTGATATTTATCATTTCTATCTTTCATTGCCCAGTGTACGACCCAGATCTTCATTCCTGAAGGATCTAAAGCCTGACAGCTTTATTAAGCCATTGTTACTGCAATTGCCCATTAATCTTATCTCTGGGAATGGATGCACCAACAGATACCAAAATGAATTTCTTGAGTTTACACAAATGCCTCTCCATACCCAATACATAGCAGCAATCCTAGCTCCTAATGATGATTGGGGTTAATTAACTAAGTCAGTTGAGAACTCCTTTCTTTGCCTTCTATTCAACCTGCATAAAGAACGCAAAGTGATTACATGTGAGTTGTAGTTAGTGGCTAGCAGAAAGTCTTCTCTGAACCCCTGGTAGAAACTTTCTCTTGTGGGAACTAGAACTTCTAATCCAGCAGAGCCTAAGATTAGGAGGATGGGAAACACAAATTCAGAATTGGCCTATAGTATGGTCTCAGGACTTTTTTGTTGTTTTGACAACAAAAGCAGAATAATTTATAAAACAAGCACAAATTTGTTTCCTCATCTATAATGAATCCCTCCATGAGGCAAATGGTGTGAGTTGAGGAAGAGGTGAACTACACCAGAGGTAGGTTCTGTGGCCTTGGAAGTCATGTTTTAATGTACCTTGCTTGTACACTCTAGTTCTGCTATGTATGCCTAATTCCAGTTGAATACTTTTCATTGTACCATGGATTGTTGCTGCATCTACTGATCCTGAGAGTTAGTGGGTCTGACATACCCAGTTTGTGATGAGCAGTTCTGGTACATCTTTCATTTCCTACCAGAGCCCAGTAGCATGCCAAGAACAACTTTTCAAATGGCAAGTTGTTCTTTGCTCAGTAGGAATGACCTTGCTCTAGAATATTAGGGGTCTCTATTGAAACTCCCCAATTTGGTCTTGCCAAATCTGCCATAGATTCTCTACCACCATTATATTTGCAGTATATATATAGCAGTAGAGAAATTTCTGCCACAGCCTTCACCTGTTTTAGAGTTCCCTTTTGGATCCTGTTTGAAACTGGGCAGTTTTCTGAGTCACCTCATAAATTGATCTGCACATTATTCCCAAATGGAGTACATGCTGTCTTCAAAATTCCAAGATGCCTACTGAGCACGGTGCAACTTTCTTACTGTCAAGGGATACACTAAGAGGGAAAGTTCTGGCATGCTCAGACCACTGAACTCCTCAACACTTCACCAATAAGGCCATCTTCTGAATATTTGTAGGATTTATCTCACAATTCTGACACTCATGGGTTTTAATAGAACATCTAATGTACTTATCATTTCCTCGTTACTAGGCCATGATATGATTAATATGGTGCATCAGAACTATGTTCTGTAGATATCAAAACAATTAAGGTCTCTGTATGCTGTATTTTCTCAAATATTAAGAGATTAAATATAGCCCTAAATGAGTAGTTATATATTGCCACTATTCCCACATAAATGCAACTTGCCTTCTATACTCTTCATGAAGATTGAAAATAATTTTATATCTAACTAATATAACCCAGTATGTTAACTATACTGGAATTAAAATAATTTTATACCTAGATTAAAAAAAACCTCACATCAAGTGTCAGATTCTGATAATCTTATTCAGTAAAGTTAGAACATCCAACTTGGGATTTTTCAGGGAACATATTTATTAATTGAATAAGGAAAGAATAAAGATGACTTCCTCTGCATCTTTTAAGTCTTGGAGGGTTGTGCTAAACTCTACAGTTCATTTGGGATGGGATGTTTCTTCTGTTTTACTATCACACATGGAGTTGCAAATTCAAGGATTTCACTTGGCCTTTTTTACCTTAATGACCCCACAAGTCAGAGAATCAATGTGGTCATGGTTTCTGTCAGCTACTAAAAATATTCATCCTAATTATGCACCAAAGGACTAGGGAAATAACCATCTGGTGTTCTACAGACCCACTAGACACACTGACTAAAACTTGAGCCAGGATTCCATGTCTTGATCTGCCTTCATTCATATCCACTCTAACTAGGATGAGAGTGGGGATGACAGCATGATGCCATTTGACTCCTGGATATCAGTGTCAGTACAATAAGTCTTGAGCATTTCTCTTCACCAGTGTATAATGTATCTGGGAATGAGAACTGATTATATCTAGAAACTGAATGAGGGATAATGATTTTCCATTATGGTGCTGACCTTAATATTCTTTTTATCTGGTTCTTAATCCTATTGAATATAGAAGTCAAACAATACCTTTGTTTTCACCCCATCTATCTTGTCTCTACTAACACATTTTTAGGCATTGCCACAGATCCTTGTAGTTGGGATTCCCTAATTACCATTCCAGCTGCTCATTATTATAATCGCATTCATCTTGTCTCTGGTGGTTATGTGTTCGCACCTGGCTTGTGCCATTCTGGAATCTTATCATCCCCATTGACTTTAGGGAGCCTGGTTACATAGAAGCATCTCCTTCCATCAAATCTGACCTACAGAGGTAAGTCATCACGGAGCTAAGTTACACTGCTCCCACACCTCCATTTATTACTTTAGTAAATATAACGTCAATTGTGTTCAACTCCATTCTAACGACAACAACAAAAAAATCAGTATTCCTCTTAAAATTGTCTACCAGAAGGACAGCAGACTGGAATAATCCCCAGGGACATTAACTGTCCCACACTTCTGGGCTGAGCTTGTATGTTAAGCCAGTAGGGTTTCAGAGGAATTGGGGAAGATCCTAAAGAGAAAGAAGATAAATGCATGGCACACACTTGAAATAGATTTGTCAGCAGGAACTGAGTCTTAACTTGTATAAAACCATCCATCATTGCTGTGGATTAACGCAAAAAAAGGCTGAAGGAATATGCTATAGGGTTTAAAGATGTATGCTCTGGAGGCTCTGTTATAGGAGTAGACACAATGCTGTTGAAAAGGGCAATGGCATAAAAAGGAGTCTGGATACTTAAGGGAGATAGAGAAAACCTACAAGGTCACAGAATCACAGATGGATAAATGTCCTCAGAGAATGTGGTCAGAGAAGAAAAGTGGTTTAACTGATGCGCTCTTTTTCCAAACAACTAAAATTTATGGGTGCATGAGTAGATGAAACCCAGGAAGCTGAGCATCTGCACAAGAACATGGATGAAGTGGTAGAATCAACTGTAGGTCTTATTCAAGGACTAAATTTAAGATCTCAAGTATAAGAAAGAATATAAGGAGCTCAGGCTCATGTGAGTTCAGAAATGAAGACTCCCCCCATACTACTACCACATACACCGCTTTGCCTGCCGTGGAGAATGGGGTAAAAGGCAGCCCAAAGTTTGGGATCTGGTGGCACAGGGAAGGTAACCTTGTCTAACTTCCTATACACCTCATTAAATACTTATCACATGTTCCTTAGTGTTAATTAGAATTCTTTGGTGGAGGTGGTTAAATAGCTGTCAGTTATGTAAGTCATATATAATTATTTTTTGTTAAAAAAAACATAATCAGACCATTACAAATAAAGCTCAAGTTCCTGTTTCTTTCACTCCTGATCTGGTCCATGTCTGCTCCTTTCATCCACAGAGGTACCCACTCATGTGAGTTTATAAGTGATGCATTTTTCTTTACATTTATATATAGTCGTGAGCGCAGAGGAAATACACAGTATTGTCAGGCATTTTTATCAGCATGCTTTCCAAATGCCTGTTTTAAGAGTTCTAGCGAGAAGGTGGGGCAGACCATGCCTCCTCTTTTCATTAGTTACAAACCCAGGAGGGCCAAGAGATGGGATTACACTGGCAAAGACAGCAATCCTGAAAAACTAATTATGTGGAGTACTTGTGGAAAGGAACACTAAACTGTGTGTTTATGTAATAGATTTTAGGGAAATGTAAGGTCCAACTAGGGATCTGGAGAACATTATGCTAAGTGAAATAAACCAGACACAGAAAGACAAGTAGTATATAATCTCACTTATATGTGGAATTAAAAAAGTCAAACTCATAGAAGCAGAGAGTAGAATGGTGGTTGTCAGAGGCTAGGGAGATTCAGAAGTGGGGAGGTGATAGTTAAATGGCTATAAAATTTCAGTATGCAAGACAAATAAGTTCTGGAGATCTTTTATATGGCATAGTGCCTTACTATACTTACCAATACTAAATTATATACATAAAATTTCCTAAGAGAGTAAATCTTATGTTAGGTGTTCTTATCACACACACACACACACACACACACACACTATATATATATATCATATATATATAATATATATATTATATAGTATATAATATATATATTATATATAATCTCTCTCTCTCTCTCTCTCTCTCTCTCTCTCTCTCTCTATATATATATATATATATATATATATATATAATATATAGACAGAGAAAGAGAGCAGAAGGAAACTGGGTGGTGACAGATATGTTTATGGCCTTGATGGTGGTAATGTTTCACAGGTATATATGTACTTATTCCAATGTCACCTCATTTTATACATTAAATATGTGCAACTTTTTGCATGTTAATTATACCTCAATAAAAAGGTTTAAAAAGTATTTGAGACCACCCAGTGTCACAATTCAATCCAGCATTGAAGATGCACTGAAAAGATGCAAAGGAAGGTCAGCTTTATCCCACTGATGAACATAAAGGAAGAAACAACTACTAAAAATAAAATTTATCTGAATCTGGGATACCATCATGGTTCTGTTGAGTAGAGAGAAGGTGACTGATTAAGTGTTTACCATGTTGTGTGATGCAGAGGAGTGATGTGCATGTGGGAAGAACAAGCCAAGGGTCCCCTGTAATGAATGTACATAGGAGTGGGTGGGAAAGAGATTATCCATCACCATATTAACATTTATTCTCAAGACATGGAAATAAGATTTAACAGGATGTTATTATCTTTTTTAGCTTGAATCCATTATTCATATCAGACTAGAACATATCTTCCCTCAATTTATTAACAGTACTTAGAAACTTTTGTTCTTCCTGAAATATTTATTTAGAATCTCATGTGTTCCAGCAATAATTTTCAGGCACAGCTTCGACAAACAATTATATTCTATAATTACCTCAAAGAGAATGTAGGGATTTTAATATCTCATATGAGATAAAAATACGTGAAGGCAGCTTACATGATCTAAGGCAGGAGCTTTAGAGTTTAGCAAACTTTTTCTGTAAAGGCCAGGTATTAAATATTTTCAGCTTTCTTGGCCTTATATATTCTGTCTAAACTATTCAACTCCATTGTGGCTCAAAAGAAGCCATAGGCAATACATAAACAAATAAGCACAGCTGTGTTACAGTAAAACTTTATTTACAAAAACAGTTGGCAGGCCAGATTTGGCTCATAGGCCATAGTTTGGCAACCCTGCTTTCTTCCTCTCACAAACTCTTCTGATTTAACACTCCACAGGGATTTTATTGTTGTTATTTTTTTAATTTGGGAGTTTTCTCTCCTCTGATCTCCCATTATTAATATGAAGTAACTCCTGAAAGGAAAATAATATAGTCAGTAAGTTCTAAACTTAGCACCATTAATTAATTAATCAATTATTTATCAAGTGCCACATTTGTGCCAAGAACTATTCTAAGTACTGGCAAAATAGAGATTAAAAATTTACTGCTGGTTCTCAAGAAGCTCATCGTTGTTTCATGACAGGTACACAGAAAATTAAATTATAATGTGCTCATGAGAGAATTGCTCAGGATTCAATAGTGACAGTACACTTCTAGCAAAATCCTATAGGAATCTGGTGCTGGACGAGTTAGTTGGATGACAGGATGGGGTGGAGGTTCATGTGTGCTATGGAGATCCATATTTCCAATTTTTCAGGAGGCTCAAGAATGGCTCTATATCTGGTACCTGCTCCTTTCTCTTGTGGGTTAACAATTGTGGTGCATTTTGGAAGGATGCTTGCTCTTAGAATCCTCTGGATTCCTTCTTTGGCTCTGTTAAAGGGAATCACAATCTTGGATATGGATTTCTCTTTGAAGTTTCACTCTTCACAAGTGATGGTGAGTGTCAGGTTACCTGGAATCCTATTTTCCTGTGCCACATGACCGGAGATAAGTCTCCAAATCTCTTCGAGCTTTATTATTCGACACTTTAAAAAGACAACTTTTGAATGCTAAAGGGGTACACAAAGAAAGGATTTGCATATTAGGAGAAAGAGCCAGATAGGAACAGAATTTTATGAAATGCATTCTACACATGAGGCACTTTTTCTTACAATGTCACACACAATCTCCATCCCAGCCCTGAGAGGAATTATTAGTAAATCCATTTTACAGAAGATGAAACCAAGTCTCAGAGATTAAACAACTTAGCTAATAACTGCAGGCCAAGATTCAAATTTAGGTCTGTGATATTTTGGATCCCTACCTTCTTTCCACATGCCTCTTATCTCCCTCAGGTTCATAATATCCAGACATACACTGTGTTCAGAGTCTAAGTCATAAATATATGAACAACTAAATAATAAGAGCCAAATAATGCAAAAGATGCTACAAAGATGTTCATACTTAACTGGGAAAAAAACATTACAGAAAACAAAGGAGGGTGAGATATCAGTGGGCTATGTTGGCAAGAAAACATAAGAAGAGAAGGTGGATTTAAACTTTGTTATAGAAGAGTGGTTTGAGTGTATGCATGTGTACACATACACACACACGGAGAGATATCATTCTGTAACTCTGGTTTCACCAGGTCTTAAATATGAGGTATAATGGGTTAGAATGTATTTTGTAGATTCCTCGGAATCCATGAGTGGGATACAGACATATTACTCTGACTGGAAACATAGTCTCTCATTTAGACAGATGTGAGTTTCAATCCTCACTACATTATTCACTAGGAGTCTATCCTTTTTAAGCATTAGTCTTTACCTCTATAAAACTGGAGTCATCATCTGATTCAATTTACAATTCAAAATCATTCACCAAGGCCCAAACACCTTCTGCCAATGTTAAACAGGTAAGTTAAAAAAAAAAAAAGTCTACCCCTGCATCTTTTGTTTTTAATGGTGGTATTATTTTCTTTAATTTTCCCAGGGTTGCACTATTGCCTCTGATTTACTGTTTGGGAATGGACAAAATTCCTAGAGTTCCTACTTGGTCTTTTTTTTTTCTATTCCAGTATGTCCCATGCCCATGGATCAGTGAATATATGTGGGAATTTAGTCAATTCAGTATGTGTTTACTACAACCATGCATTAAGTGACTGGACAGAAAAAAATCATAGGGTGGGTCTGCAGAACCACTGGACCCACTGAGAATTAGTTTTAGGACAATATCTATTTTTTACTAAGACCTTCATTAGCTTCCACTCTGACCAGAGGAGCATATTGTCATTTTAGATCTCCAGGATTAGTGTCAACCAAGAGCCAGTGTCTAATAATTCTTAAAATATCTGGTAATTTCTCTTTGGCCAGTGCTCAGATGTCCTGCTTATGACACAGGTCCCTTTTAGGAGACTTTTGAGGATGATATACAGTATATAATCATGGCTGTGTGACAAGTTCATTCCTCAAGGGACTCAGCTTCATCTTTTTTGAGGGAGAGTCAAGGCTAAAATGACTTAGCTTTGGGAGCTAGATAAGCAGTGTGACACTCTATTGTAGACTTTCAAGTCTTGTGTCCACTCACCAAATCCATTTTTTTAAAAAAATTATAGATGGGGTAACTCTTTGGTAGGATATTTATCTATTTTATTCCTAATTACACCATATTAAGTTAGTCAACACAAAACATCACTAAAAGTAATGATTATTTAGGTCCTGTTCTACCTTATAGTAATTGTCTTCATCTCATATCAGACAATTAAGCAGGAAACATGGTCTCCACCATATAAGATTCCATTATTCCAATTGAAATCACAAAGCCCATATCATCATCTCCTACCATCATCTCAGCATACAGAGAGAAGCCACTACTAAGCTTTATAAGGATGCTGGTGTATTTTTCTCATTAATACCCTTTTCAGTGTCCTAGAATACCTTTTTGGTCTATCAGGAGACATACTGGAGAATGGGAGAGAGTGGATAGGTTGCTCCATGAAAAATCAACTCCAATATTTCTGACTCCTTAAATTTTGGGATTCCTTCCTTCTCTGAGGGAAGTTCTGGCATTTAAATTTCATAGTCTGTAAATTACCATTGACTTTATGCTTCTTTCAACCAATCAAGAAAAGTGTTAGAACTACTTCTAACTGTCCATCTAATATATTGGACCCACAATCTCCAGTAAGCACATGTGCCCCTATCAACATTAAAGCTCAAATCTAACATTATTTCTGTCCTCTTTGGCTACTGTTATTAGAATTAATTTCCACATATATACCATTCATCTTTCTTCATATAACTTATTAAAACCCTGCAATTCTTTAAGCATATGAACCATTTTTTCTGATCAGACTTTGTCTTTTTCATCTTAGAGCACAATGGATTCTGACTTTAATATTCAGTCTAAATACGATAAGGAATAGTTTTGAAGGGACTCAGCATTCCCTTAAGAGACAGTTGCCTCAGGTGAAATAACTACAGGTCTTTAAAAGAGGGAGGATGGTATTCTCAGAAAGAAAAGGAGTGTACTCCTCTGGAAGGAGAGGTTCAAGGGGATTTGAGAATTCAATGTTATTATGTTCATCTAAGTGCAACTAAGTGTCTCCACCCAAAATGTCAGGTCCCATTCATGGTCATTCAATGCCCTGAACTAAAGATAAGAATCTTGGTAAAGATGTCAATTTGACTTCAATTGCAGCATCAAATTTCGTTCTTATTTTTAACTACATCTGTCCTATGTCTATAAAAGAAAAATTGTTATTTTGGAGCCTTCATAAATTATATCCAGTTCTATGTCTTGATTGAAAATGCAGGGCCCTGAGCCTGCTCTTTCTGCAATGTCTCCAATGTGATAAGAAAAAGCCAGTTAGTCACATGGTTCTTATTGTAATCATTACTATTATAATGGCCAAGTGCCTTAACACTTAATCTCTCAACACCTTTATTTATTATTTTAAATTTTGTCTAGTTTTATTGAGGTAAACTTGACAAAACGTATGTTTAAGATGCACATTATAGTTTGATACACATATACACTGTGAAATGATTACCACAATCAAATTAATTCACACATCTATCACCTTACATAGTTACCGTGTGTGTGTGTGTGTGTGTGTGTGTGTGTGTGTGTGGTCAGAACACTTAAGGTCTACTCTCTTACTTTTAAAATGTGCTCCACTGATGATAACTCAAATACTTGGAATGCCACTACTTTCCATAGATTATCAAAAACTTATTTAGCAATGTCAATGAGGTTACCTCTACATACAAATCAATGAGATAACTATCCCATTTTCCAATATTTCATAGCCAGTGATCTGGGATCATTCCTGTTTCAATTTGGATCCAGTCAGGAAAACACATACATATTGGTTATTACAAAGAGACTCATTTATGTAAACAACTGTTTACAAATATGTTGGAAGGATTGGAGATGCAAAACGATGAAATATTAGGAAGAAAAGAATTTCTCTGTGTGTCACCTCTAGATCAAGTGATACAGTTCATGCCTGAGTTGCTGCCCATTGGTCTGCATTTTTGGAGGTGCTATTGCTCTGTACCTGCAAGAGTTACTGAAATGCTGCTGATGAGCTCATCATTTCTGGAATGTATAGTCATGTTGTCCTTCCTGCTGTAATATAATAAGACTGTGGAAGTCAAGAACAAAGGATGTCTCCCTTCCTTTTCCCTTCTAATCTCCTAACAGTGCTTCCAATTGGCAGAACTTAACAAGAAGCTTGGAGTTAGAAGAGTCTGGGAAATGTAGTTTTCAATATCTCAGTCCCAGTTATTCAGAGATGAGCGTAGAAGGGTTGGTATGGGGCTAAGCAACAATCATTGAGTAATTAACAAGTTTAAACTTTAAATAAGTGATTTATTAGAGTTTGTTGTAAGGCTTATAGTATAATGTAAAATCTATGGATCTGATTTATACTGGACATACCAATTAAGAATATCAGCTCTTAGTCCTGGGACTCCCCCAGCCTATGACCATTTCAGCTACAACTGTCCTCTCAGGGCACCTTCTATATGGAGAGATCTGCAACACTCTAGTTTGAACCCACATCAACTTTAGCTGCCCTTCCAAGGTTCCCTCTGCATGGAGAGTCCTGGGACTGTCCTGGCTCATGCCCAGTTCAGGTCCAGCCATTCCACCAGGGCAACCCCAGCACAGAGTATCCCAGGAGACACAGCTCATGCCAGACACAGCTCCAGCAAGCCAGCCAAAGTATCAGGCACACAAGGTCTACACAGAGGATGACCACAAACAAGACCATTCCTTCAAGTTTAGGTGAAGTAGTGGTTCAACCCAAATCACAGAAGCACACACAGATGTCAAGCAAAATGGGAAACAAAGGAATATGCTCCAATATAAAAGAACAAGACAGCCCCAGAGAAAGAACTTTTTTAAAAAAAGGAGATAAACAATATGCCTGATAAAGAGTTTTAAAGTAATGACCATAAAGATGCTTACTGGACTGGAGACAAGAATGGAAGAACTCAGTGAAGATTTCAACAAAGAGACAGAAAGTATAGAAAAGAACCAGCATTGAGTAATAAAATGAATAAAATGAAAAATACACTAGAGGAGATCAACAGATTAGTGGATGCAGAAGAATGCATCAGCAATCTGCAAGACAGGGTAATGGAAAACACCCAAGTTGAAGAATGAAAAGAAAAAAAAAAGAATTTTAAAAAATGAGAATAAGTTAAAGGATCTCTTGGACAACATCAAGTGAATTAACATTAACATTATAGGGTCCCAGAAGGAGAAAGAGAGAGAAAGCGACAGAAAACTTACTTGAAGAAATTATAGCTGAAAACTCCCTTAACCTGGGGAGGAAAACAGACATTTAAATTTAAGAATCACAAAGAGTTCCAAACAAGATGAACTCAAGGATGTCTACACTATGACACATAATAATTAACGTGCCAAAGTTTAAAGATAATGGGAGAATTTTTAAAGCAGCAAGAGAGGGACAAAAGTTACATACAAGGGAAACCCCGTAAGGCTGATTTTTTTTTAGCAGAAATTTTGCAGGTCAGAAGGGAGTGGTGTGATGTATTCTAAGAGCTAGAAAAAACAAAAACAAAAGCAAAAACAAATAACCTACAAACAAGAATACTCTACCTGGCAAGAATATCATTCAGGACTGAATGGATAAATACTTTCCTAGACAAACAAAAGTTAAAGGACTACATTGTCACTAAACCAGCCTCACAACAAATGTTAAAGGGACTTCTTTTAGTGGAAAAGAAAAGGACATAAACAGAAATCATATACACAAAGATGTAAATTATGATAACATACACATAAGATGTATAGAGTGGAGAAAAGGGAGGTGTTTTAGAACGTGCTTGGACTTAAGTGACCATTGATTTAATATAGACTGCTATATAGTTAGGATGCTATTTATGAACCTCATGTTAACCAGAAAAAAACCCTGTAATACACAAAAAAATAAAGAGAAAGAAAACCAGTATAACAGTAAAGAAAATCATCAATCACAAGGAAAAAGAGCAAGAAAAGAAGAAAGGAAGAGAGAACTATAAAAACATAAAAAAATAACAAAATGGTGATAAATACATACCTACCAATAATCACTTTAAATGTAAATGAACTAAATGCTCTAATAAAAAAAACATTGTGACTGAATAAAAAAAAAAAAAGACACATGTATATGTTACCTACCAGAGACTTACTTCAAATCTAAACACCCATATAGACTGAAAGTTAAGGGATGGAAAAAGGTGTTCCTGTCAAATGGAAAAAAAAAAAAATTAAAAAGCCAGGGTAGCAATACTTGTATCAGACAGGATAGACTTTAAAACAAAACTGCAACAAGAGACAAAGAAGGGCTTTCCATAATGATGAATAAGGGTCAATCCAACAAGAAGATAATAATTGTAAATACCTATGAACCCAACATAGGAGCATTCAAATAAATAAGGCAAATATTAAGAGACATAAAGGGAGAAATCAAAAATAACACAATAATCGTAGGGGACTTTAATACAACACTAAAATCAATGGATAGATAATCTAAATCAATGAGGAAACTGTATTTGTGTGTGTGTGTGTGTGTGTTTTAGTAGACTCCACACTGGAGCCCAACATAGGGCTTGAACTCATGACCCTGAGATTAAAACCTGAGCTGAGATCAAGAGTTGGACGTTTAACAAATTAAGCCACCCAGATGCCCCAGGAAACAGTGTATTTGAATGACACATTAGAACAGATGAATTTAGTGCTTCCTTTGGCAGCATATATACTAGAACAGATGAACTTAACAGATAAATACAGAACATTCCATTCAAAAACAACAGAATACACATTCTGTTCAAGTGCACATGGAAGACTCTCCAGGATAGATCACATTAAGTCACAAAACAAGTCTCAATGAATTTAAGGAGAATGAAATCATATAAAGTATCTTTTCTGACCACAATGATATGAAACTATAAAAAATTACAAGGAAAACAACAGAAATACCACAAACGTGGAGGACAAACATGACTCTAAATAGCCAGTGGGTCACCAAAGAAATCAAAGATGAAATAAAAGAATCCATGAGACAAATGAAAATGAAAGTCCAAAATTTTTGGAACACAGCAAAACAGTTTTAAGAGGGACATTTATAGCAATACAGACCCAGCTTAAGAATTAAGAAAAAGCTCAAATAAACAATATAACCTGACAACCAAAAGGAACTAGAAAAAGAACAAACAAAACCTAAGGTTAGTAGAAAGAAGGAAATAATAAAGATCAGAACAGAGGGGCACCTGGGTGGCTCAGTTGTTAAGCGTCTGCCTTCAGCTCAGGTCATGATCCCAGGGTCCTGGAATCGAGCCCCGCATTGGGCTCCCCACTTGGCAGGGAGCCTGCTTCTCCTTCTCCCTGCTTCTCCTGCTCCCCCTGCTTGTGCTCTCTCTGTCAAATAAATAAATATCTAAAAAAAAAAAAAAAGATCAGAACTGAAATAAATGGGAGACTAAAAAAAAATTGGAAAGATCAATGAAACCAAGAGCTGGTTCTTCCAAAAGATAAACAAAATTGATAAACCTTTAGCCAGATTTATCAAGAAAAAAATATAGGACAAATAAATAAAACTAGAGAAGTAACAACAAGTTACACCACAGAAATCCAAAGGATTATTAGAGATTATTATGAAAAATTATATGCCAATAAATTAAATAGCCTAGAAAAAATAAATTGGAAGAAATGTATAAAATGGAAAATCCAAAACTGAATCAGGAAGAAATAGAAAATCTGAACAAATTACTAGTAACAAAATTAGATTGGTAATCAAAAAACTCCTAACAAGAAAAAGTCCAGGACCAGATGGATTTACAGATGAATTCTACCAAATATTTAAAGAAGAGTTAATACCAATTTTCCTCAAACAATTCTAAAAAATAGAAGAGGAAACAAAACTCCAAATACATTCTACAAGGACAACATTACCCTGATACCAAAACCAGACAGAGGCACTATAGAAAAAGAAAACTACAAGCCAATATATTCAATGAACATAGATGCAAAATATTAGCACACTGCATTCACCAATACATTAAAACAATCACTTATCATGATCAAGAGGGGTTTATTCCCAGGATGCAAGGATGGTTCAATATTTGCAAAATCATTCAATGTGATATGCCACATCAACAAAACCAAGGATAAAAATCAGATGGTTAACTCAATAGATGCAGAAAAAGCATTTGACAAAATTCAACACCCATTCATGCTAAAAATTGTCAATACAGTGGGTTTAGAGGAAACATAATTCAACATAATAAAAACAAAGGCCTAATATGAAAAACTCGCAGCTAACATCACACTCGATGAAAAACTGAGCAGCTTTCCTCTACAATCAAGAACACATCAAGGATGTCCACCATCATCACTTTTTAATTCAACATAATACTGGAAGTCCTAGTCACAGCAATCAGGAAAAATAAATAAAACACATCTGAGTTGGTTAGGAGGAAGTTAAACTGTCACTATTTGCAGATGACATACTACTACATATGGAAAATCTTAAAGACTCCACCAAAAAACTATTAGAAATAATTCAGTATATTTGCAGTATACAAAATTAATACACAGAAATCAACTGTGTTTCTATACACTAATAATAAAGTAGTAGAAAGAGAAATTAAGAAAACAATTCTACTTACAAGTGTAACAAAAAGAATCAAGTACTTAAAAATAAACTTAAGCCAAGAAGTGAAAGACCTGTACTCTGAAAGCTATAAAACCCTGATGAAAGAAATTGAAGATGACAGAGAGGAGCCACTGGGTGGCTCAGATGGTTACGCATCTGAGCAGGGAGCCCAAAGTGGGGCTTGATCCCCAGGACACTGGAATCATGACCTGAGCTGAAGGCAGGTGCTTAACCAACTGAGCCACCCAGGTGTCCCAGAAAATAAGTTTTGATATCTGGCCCCATTTCCATATGTAATTAATAAATATGCTATTTATAAACACATGCTATTAATACAATTTATGAATGCTTATTGACAGAATGATTATTTTAGAAAATGGACTTTTTTTTTAAAGATTTTATTTATTTGACAGAGAAAGACACAGCGAGAGAGGGAACACAAGCAGGGGCAGTGGGAGAGGGAGAAGCAGGCTTCCCGCCGAGCAGGAAACCCGATGCGGGGCTCGATCCCAGGACCCTGAGATCATGACCCAAGCAGAAGGCAGATGCTTAATGACTGAGCCACCCAGGTGCCCCTGGACTTTTTTTTTTCACTTTAAAAATATAATATCAGCTCTCATATAGACATGTTTTAAAATTCTGATTACCTTACACGTCCAGTTTTGTGACTTCCAACTTTATATTTTCTTTTGAGGGCTTAGGTTTTTGTTAAATGGAAGACGTTCACCTTATTAGGTTGCTATAGTACCAAATGTGTCAACAGTCATGACACATAATGCTCATGTTGTAATAATGATGATGCCAGTGAGGATGGTGACATTTGTGGTGGTAACAATGTTGAATGCTAATTTGATGATTTTTCTAGTGAATTTATAGGTTTGCTCATATTTTCAATCTAATCCAACTCCCCAGATGTTAGTAATCACTTCTAAGGGTGATAAAGAACTATTCAGAGTTTGAGAGGTAAGTGACACAGCCAAAGCTGCTCTGGAATTGTTAACCTGATCTTGGTGTTTTGGAGAGAGGAGGTAAATTATTGAGAAGGGTGTACCGCTTAGGTAGCAATCACCTATTGACATTTATTTGCTAGTTATGGAACAAGTCGTAATGTTTAATTAAGAAAGTTTTGACCTAAGATAGTCCTTCCTCTGAAGAAGCTGTCTAATTAGAATGTGATTGGAATTATTCATATGATGACAATATTATTCAAGTATATGCAACAGCACTTTGTTCCTGGTGTGGAGAATGAGGGAAAGTGGACATCAAAAAAGTCCTTTTGTAGAAAATGGAAAGTCAGGAAGGAATAGCCAGTTGGAAGATAGACTAGAGCATTAATTTCCCTTTTCTTTCCTCTTCCCTCACCCTTCCTTGAAAGAATTTTTTTTTATTATTTACAGTATTAGGACATTTACTTTTTATTTTTTTTAGTTGAAAAACACAAAATTCCCACTTACTCAAATTTTGTGAAGTATTAACATCCACCCTCATACTTTCTGATTTTTCTTTTTCTTTTTTTTTTTAAAGATTTTATTTATTTATTTGAGAGAGAGAGAATGAGAGAGAGAGAACACATGAGAGGGGATAGGGTCAGAGGACGAAGCAGACTCCCTGCCGAGCAGGGAGCCTGATGCGGGACTTGATCCCGGGACTCCAGGATCATGACCTGAGCCGAAGGCAGTCGCTTAACCAACTGAGCCACCCAGGTGCCCCTGATTTCTTTTTCTATAGCTTTTTTTTTATCTTTCTGGATATTCTATATGCTAATAGAATTTGCTCTAATGCAGGCAGAATGCCTCCAAAATATCATCATTGGTACAGTTGTCACAGTCAAGGTTTCTGTTGCTGCCCAACAGCCACACCAAGATAGCAGTTATCAAAGCTTTGTCACTGTAAGCAGCATCACTTCCTGTCTTTGAAAAGAGAGTGCAGACCATAGACATGATGCATTCCAAATGTGAACTTTCTCAAGAACTGTAAAGATTCTACCTCTAAAAACCCAAAGTGTCAAAAACAGAAGGAATGCCCTTGGCAGAGAATATGCTGGGTTCATTTTGATGCAGAAACTGCTACTCTGGTATCCTTCACTAGATTTTTATTTAATTTGGCCCTTAAAGTCATCCTTTGATGTCATGTTTGCTCAGCTCAAGGATCCCGCCAGCATCAATGCCTGATCATTACTTGCCTTTTTATTGTTGCCTCACAACAATGCGAGTTTCTGAACTTGTCTGTTTCCATTTGTAGGTCAATTCCTGCCTCCATATCAGTCAACAGGTAATTTTTTTTTCTTTTTCCTACACAGACCCTATGGAGGAAAAGAGAAGCTGCAACATTGCCAGTGCTTGAAATAAAGTAGTCAGGCAGAAAAAAATAGAACACTATTTCACTTAGTCTCTTTTGCCTTGACAAAAACCAAGTGGGAAATTCTGCTCTGATTGAAATTTTTTGGGTAAAACCACAGTAACAAAAAACAAAACTATATGCTACACACACACAATCATACAAAAGCATAACATACATATACATATATATATACACATACATATACACATATATTTACACACACACTTAATCCTCAATTATCTTGCCAATGGGAGAAATCTATGTAGCTACATCAGCCATGAATACTATGCAAAACCTTAAAATTATGCGTGTGTGTGTGTGTGTGTGTGTGTAAAATGATGCATAGGTAAGCTTCTTGAATTTAAAAATATAAAAGTCCTTTCACACTTTGGGTTTTTGTATTTATAACTTTCCTATGTGGGATTCACCACCCTCTATCAAACAAAAGAACTCCTTATCATACCCTTGATAGCTTCCAAATCCATGAAAAGAAGAATTTTTAAGTCAATACATTTATTTCTTAAAACAAAATTTAAAAAGCTTGCTCATATTAGGCTTGAATCTTAGGGCACAAAGTACCATAATTCTTCCCACTCCCACCTCCATACAACTGTCAAGCCATGAAGATATCTCATGCATTTACTATCTGAGGAAAGAAATGGAACCTGAGAAAATTCTGATACTTTGGAAGGAATATATTACAGAAAAAATTTAAAAAAGAATTATATGCAGAGCAAGATATTCTTCAGATGATTAGATTGGGCACCGGAGTATGTTTAGACACTTATGTTGTGAATAGTGATCTGCTGTCTTATTCTTAGAAGATGAATCTGTATGCCCAATATCACTGGATCTGGGTTGGGTAATTAATGGCAATGGCTTGCATTGAGGGGGCCAAGAACTCATGGTTTCTGCTGATGAGTGAAAGGAAGTGAAACTGGGAAGTGGTATGCTAGTATAACAACTAATTGTCTGGAAAAGACAAAAATATAGTTTATAGTGTTTGCCCAGTTTTTGGCACATACTCTCATCAGTGTTAATTTCAAGTTACTACATTAACATCACTGAATGCGATTTGAGAAGACAAAGACACAACTGGCCCTTGTGAGTTGATCTGAGTTTATGCTAGCATACCACTGAAGCTTAGTCAGAAAAGGGCTGAGTTGAATGTCAACTTGAAAGACAAAATAAGACAAAACCTTTTGATGTTATCCCTTCCCTGACTCTCCTACAGAAGTTGAAGTCAATTTTCTCTAATGCAGGCAGCATCTTTTCTTAGTTCTGGTTGAGTGGTGTTATAGACTGAATGCCTTTTCTGCCCCAGAATTCATATGTTAAGTCCTAATGCCCAGTATGATGAAAGGTGATTAGGCCCTCAGGATGGGGTCCTCATGAAAAGGATTAGTGTCCTTTTTAAAGAGACCCAGAGAATTCCCTATTCATCCCTTCCACTTTGTGAGCACACAGCAGGATGGACATCTATGAACCAGAAAGTGGGCTCTCACCAGACACCCAGTCTGCAGGTACCTTGATCTTGGACATCCCAGCCTCCAGAATTGTGAGAAATATATTTCTGTTGTTTATAAGCCACATAGTTTATGGTATTTTTATTATAACAGCCCATGCAAACTAAGACAACTAGATACCATTTATTTAGTGCTGAGCCAGGCACCAATCTGGTATATGAAATATAGGAACAGTCCAGTAATAAGTCATGTATACAGGCCATAAAAATTCAAATTCAAAATAAACACTAGGACTTTTCTATCCAGGCTCTTTAGATATAATCTTTTTTATTGAAGTATAGTTGGGACACAATGTTAAATTAGCTAAATAAGTATAGTTGGGACACAGCTATGCACAACATGATGATTCAACAATTCTATATATTGTACTATGCTCACCACAAGTGTAGCCACCATCAGTCATTGTACAATGCTATTACAATAGCACTGACTATATTCTCTATGCTCTACTTTTCATTCCCATCCCTTATTCATTCCATAACTGGAAACCTGTACCTCCTACTCCCCTTCACCTATTTCACCCATCCTCAGAACCCCCCACTCCCCGGCTAGATAAAGTATGAGATATAGAACTTTGTGTTAGTACAATTGAGGGAAAAAATCAGGAGGGTGGACAAGGTCTCTTATTTTTTTTAAGTTTTATTTATTTATTTGACAGAGAGAGAGCACAAGCAGGGGGAGCAGGGGGAGTGGGAGAGGGGGGAGCAGGGGTAGTGGGAGAGGGAGAAGCAGACTCCTCACTCAGTGGGAAGCCCAATGCAGGGCTCCTTCCCAGGACCCTGGGATCATGACCTGAGAGCCGAAGGCAGACACTTAACGACTGAGCTACCTGTGTGTCCCTGGGCAAGGTCTTGATCATAATAACATTTTTATGAATCTTTCTTTCTCTGAATAAAATTTTGTCAGGACAAAGCCTGCCTGTCATAGTGCTACTGGCTAAGCAGCAAGAGAACAATAAATTCCAGGAGTTCTGAGGACATGGGGATGCAGACGGATCAGTGTATTCCATCCTCAGTGCTGGAAGCTAAAGGCATCGCCAACACATATCAGGGATATGGGTCAACTCAATGTGCATTACAGGATCTCTTGCCTATAGGACACAAAACTGAAATATGCACTATGTTCACAATTTTCTAACACATATCCATAGGTAAAAGAAAAGATTGGAAGAAAATACATCAAAATTCTAATAGTGTTTATCTCAGCACAGTGGAATTTAGGGTACTTACATTTTCCCCTTTAAAAAAAATATTTTCCAAATTTTATACAAAGAGGTTGTATAAGAGAGAAAGAATATAAAATAGAAATCCCCTGTGAATTCCTCTAAAGGTGCAATCAATGGTTAGGTATTTGTGATTTTTGTTGTCTTCTACTCCCACATAGCTATGTTTTATTACTGTAATTAAATATTCATAAGTATTTGTTTAGTATCTTTTTTTTTTGCCACAGATGATCTGCCATCTCCATAAAAGCAGGAAATATCACCAACATGGTGTCTGGAAGTATGTAGGTGTTCAATAAATATTTATAGAATGAGTAAAAGTCAAGGAAGGGCAGGTGAGATGATCTGGAGTTGCTTAACAAGGACCAGATATTGAATGTAAAGTTAGTAAAATAAAATTTTGCGACTGTCATTCTTCCTTATTGAGATTCTTTTTTCTCCCCAACCACCCCAACCTATTGTCTCATTTTCACTGTTCTCAACTCCTTCTCTCCCTCCTTACCTTTTCTTCTTTCCTCCCCCATTCACTCTCATTTCTAAGTGGACCTCAAGTACACAATATTAAATAAATCATAATCCTCAGTTTATGACAGACTCTCATCATGGTTCCCTGCTTATGATATTTTTCTTTCTTTTTATTCACTGGTTTATCTTCAAAATATACTTAACACAGTGAACCTATTCCCCAATCTAGTAAAAATATTGACAATACCCTAAATAGATCTATATGCTCCTTTCTATTCTCATGCTACCATGCTTAATTTTATGTTAATTCTATTCTTATTTCAAAATAGTTCATATATTTACATATGTTCTAAATAAAATGTTAATTTTCTTAATCATGAACTTCATGAAAATGGCACAATGCCCTATGTAGTTCCCAGAGCCTACTGTTTTCACATAGTACCATATAACTAGGGTTCATCTATGTGGTTCCATGTAGATGCACTTTGTTTTCACTGCAGTATATTTCACTCACTCTTAACCAGTATCTTTAAAATTAGACAAATTGTGATGGAGTTGTCCTGGCAAAGCCTAAGAAGTGACTTGTTGTCTTTTCCAACAGTGTGTTCAGAAGGATTTGGTCCACCAACTATGAAACTTTGTATATCCTTAGTAAACAAATTTTTTTTCTAATAAGAAGCATAATGGGGAAATAAGTTTTTTAATTGGATGATATATTTGTAATGCCTGAAATAACACTAGATACTAGATAGCCATAAGTAGTAGACTAATTTAAGTGAAAGATTTCTAATTTTATTATCACTTAGTATCATACATTAGGCAGTTGTTAAAGGAGAGGGAAGTTCTTCTTTAGTCAGGCTAAACTCTGGATGAGTGCAAGTAATTTCTTCTTCAAATAGCTTGGTATATAGAAATTTTAAGCCTATCCTTCTAAGCCCCAAATATATCTCTGCCTTTAATTCATTTAAATTTAGTAGATCAGAGCATTCTTTCATTATAACTTCTGGATATATTTGAAATCCCCAC
This sequence comes from Mirounga leonina, assembly GCF_011800145.1. Lineage (NCBI taxonomy): Eukaryota > Metazoa > Chordata > Mammalia > Carnivora > Phocidae > Mirounga > Mirounga leonina. The sequence continues at coordinate 35,850,995 of NW_023270305.1, read as the reverse complement.
AAGAACATAGAAAAAGGATATCATATGTTATTTACACTTGAGATGAAATAACAGGTATGGCCAGAACCAGTCAACCATACGCTAATAGACACACTTGTGGCAGGAACATTTTGTCTATGATAAAATTCAATTACTAGAAATAATAATGGAGAGTGACTTCACTCTCCATTTACCCTGGTACCCTTCTGATGAAGAAGGAAGGAACAAAAGGTGTCCAAACAAGCTGAGATGATGGATTTTGACTGAAAAATAAGTTCACTGATAATGTTCTCTACTTAGTCTACATTAACCCTGTTTCCTAGAAGGCATGTCACATATATCTCTGGGCTTCAATTTTCTTCTCAAGATTATTTTTAAATCCCTTCTAGCCATTCATATATGGTGATTTTATACACTCTTCCCATTCATCAGTCATGAGGAATGAGAAGTAAGACTTCTATTGATGAACACAAACCCTGTGGAGCTTCAGGCCTTAAAGAGCTTCAGACTCTTTCTAGAGCACCCCAAAAGTCAGGGTGAAAACATTTTCTTAACCACTTTAACAAAATGCTTGTTTTTCTTATAGATCTCTTCCTACCTTTCTCAGCAGACATACTGAGTAATTGTGTTCTTGTGAAGATAAACCGCTAACATCAGAAATTCAGATAGAGTGGGGAAGAGAAATAATTTTTAAGGTAGGAGGCAACGACCAACAGCCTGGTTTGAATTCTTGTTTCTGCCTCAAATGAGCATTGCAATTAGGGGCAAGGCACTTTACCCTCAAATGTCTCTTCTCATAAAATATGGGAATAACAATAGATAATTTAGAGTATTGTTGTAAAAATTCAATTATATAATATTTGTTAGAAATTTCAGCAGAGCAGGCACTCAGTAATGGAATGTGGATTCTGAGGGGTCCAGTAGATGAAATATGGAGAACATCATGTAAGCTTTTAAGCACAGTAAGGAGCTGGAGGATTTCTCAGGCATGAAAGGCTGGTTGAATTCCTGTGAGATGCTGGTCTAGCCTTCCTGTTCCTGTCTAGTGAATGGTTTAAAGAGATAGGAATAGAGGGACAGCTAGACACAGAAGCCCTGGTCCTTTGGGAAAGCATCTAGACAAAGATTCATGGATTTCCCTCCAGCTCCATACCTCTAAGTAAAAACATTTTAAAGATAGCAAAACAGTTTGTGGAAGGAAACAACTTGCATTAGTGTCCATTTTATGACTTCCTTTAAATATGGGAAACTGTGAACATTTAAATAAAATCATTTGTGAGATTCACTAACAAACAGACCATAGTGGGATCTTTGTTAGGGAGATGAGCAAGTGTGGTTGGGTTTACCCTCTTCAGCCAGGTTTCTCTTGTGATTTGGCTAAAGTTTATAAGATAGATTTTTTTTTTTGGTGAATAAATACTTTAATATTAGAGTTCTGTGGTGTATAGTATCTACCTGTTGGATATTTTTTTTTATTCTTATGTTAATCCCCATACATTACATCATTAGTTTTAGATGAAGTTTTCCATGATTCATTGTTTGTGCACAACACCCAGTGCTCCAGGCAGAATGTGCCCTCCTCAATACCCACCACCAGGCTAACCCATCCTCCCACCCCCCTCCCCTCTAGAACCCTCAGTTTGTTTTTCAGAGTCCATCGTCTCTCATGGTTCGTCTACCCCTCCGATTTCCCCCGCTTCATTCTTCCCCTCCCACTACCTTCTTCTTCTTTTTTTTTTTTCTTAACATATATTGCATTATTTGTTTCAGAGGTACAGATCTGAGATTCAACAGTCTTGCACAATTCACAGTGCTTACCAGAGCACATACCCTCCCCAGTGTCTATCACCCAGTCACCC
>NW_023270305.1:35826109-35849057 GCF_011800145.1 Mirounga leonina | reverse complement strand
ACTCCAGCAACCCTCAGTTTGTTTCCTGCAATTAAGAATTCCTCATATCAGTGAGGTCATATGATACATGTCTTTCTCTGTTTGACTTATTTCACTCAACATAATACCCTCCAGTTCCATCCACGTCGTTGCAAATGGCAAGATCTCATTCCTTTTGATGGCTGCATAATATACCATTGTATATATATACCACTTCTTCTTTATCCATTCATCTGTCGATGGACATCTTGGCTCTTTCCACAGTTTGGCTATTGTGGCCATTGCTGCTATAAACATCGGGGTGCATGTACCCCTTCAGATCCCTACTTTTGTATCTTTGGGGTAAATACCCAGTAGCGCAATTGCTGGATCATATGGTAGCTCTATTTTCAACTTTTTGAGGAACCTCCATACAGTTTTCCAGAGTGGCTGCACCAGCTTGCATTCCCACCAACACTGTAGGAGGGTTCCCCTTTCTCCGCATCCCCGCCAACATCTGTCGTTTCCTGACTTGTTAATTTTAGCCATTCTGACTGGTGTGAGGTGGTATCTCATTGAGGTTTTGATTTGGATTTCCCTGATGCCGAGCGATATTGAGCACTTTTTCATGTGTCTGTTGGCCATTTGGATGTCTTCTTTGGAGAAATGTCTGTTCATGTCTTCTGCCCATTTCTTGATTGGATTCTTTGTTCTTTGGGTGTTGAGTTTGATGAGTTCTTTATAGATTTTGGATACTAGCCATTTATCTGATATGTCATTTGCAAATATCTTCTCCCATTCTGTCGGTTGTCTTTTGGTTTTGTTGACTGTTTCCTTTGCTTTGCAAAAGCTTTTTATCTTGATGAAGTCCCAAGAGTTCATTTTTGCCCTTGATTCCCTTGCCTTTGGCGATGTTTCTAGGAAGAATTTGCTTTGGCTGAGGTCAAAGAGGTTGCTGCCTATGTTCTCCTTTAGGATGTTGATGGACTCCTGTCTCACATTGAGGTCTTTCAACCATTTGGAGTCTATTTTTGTGTGTGGTGTAAGGAAATGGTCCAGTTTCATTCTTCTGCATGTGGCTATCCAATTTTCCCAACACCATTTATTGAAGAGACTGTCTTTGTTCCATTGGACATTCTTTCCTGCTTTGTCAAAGATGAGTTGACCATAGAGTTGAGGGTCCATTTCTGGGCTCTCTATTCTGTTCCATTGATCTATGTGTCTGTTTTTGTGCCAGTACCATGCTGTCTTGATGATGACAGCTTTGTAATAGAGCCGGAAGTCCGGAATTGTGATGCCGCCGGCTTTGCTTTTCTTTGTCAACATTCCTCTGGCTATGCGGGGTCTTTTCTGGTTCCATACAAATTTTAGGATTATTTGTTCCATTTCTTTGAAAAAAGTGGATGGTATTTTGATGGGGATTGCATTGAATGTGTAGATTGCTCTAGGTAGCATTGACACCTTCACAATATTTGTTCTTCCAATCCATGAGCACGGAACGTTTTTCCATTTCTTTGTGTCTTCCTCAATTTCTTTCATGAGTATTTTATAGTTTTCTGAGTACAGATCCTTTGTCTCTTTGGTTAGATTTATTCCTAGGTATCTTATGGTTTTGGGTGCAATTGTAAATGGGATCGACTCCTTAATTTCTCTTTCTTCTGTCTTGTTGTTGGTGTATAGGAATGCCACTGACTTCTGTGCATTGATTTTATATCCTGCCACTTGACTGAACTCCTGTATGGGTTCTAGCAGTTTTGGGGTGGAGTCTTTTGGGTTTTCCACATAAAGTATCATATCATCTGCAAAGAGTGAGAGTTTGACTTCTTCTTTGCCAATTTGGATGCCTCTGATTTCTTTTTGTTGTCTGATTGCTGTGGCTAGGACTTCCAATACTATGTTGAATAGCAGTGGTGATAGTGGACATCCCTGCCGCGTTCCTGACCTTAGGGGGAAAGCTCTCAGCTATCCCCATTGAGAATGATATTCGCTGTAGGTTTTTCATAGATGGCTTTTATGATATTGAGGTATGTACCCTCTATGCCTATACTCTGAAGAGTTTTGATCAAGAAAGGATGCTGTACTTTGTCAAATGCTTTTTCTGCATCCATTGAGAGGATCATATGATTCTTGTTCTTTCTTTTGTTAATGTATTGTATCACATTGATTGATTTGTGGATGTTGAACCAACCTTGCAGCCCAGGGATAAATCCCACTTGGTCATGGTGAATAATCCTTTTGATGTACTGTTGGATCCTACTGGCTAGTATTTTGGTGAGAATTTTTGCATCCATGTTCATCAGGGATATTGGTCTGTAAATCTCCTTTTTGATGGGGTCTTTGTCTGGTTTTGGGATCAAGGTAATGCTGGCCTCATAAAATGAGTTTGGAAGTTTTCCTTCCATTTCTATTTTTTGGAACAGTTTCAGAAGAATAGGTATTAATTCTTCTTGAAATGTTTGGTAGAATTCCCCTGGGAAGCCATCTGGCCCTGGGCTTTGTTTTTTGGGAGATTTTTGATGACTGCTTCAATTTCCTTAGTGGTTATAGGTCTGTTCAGGTTTTCTATTTCATCCTGGTTCAGTTTTGGTAGTTGATACGTCTCTAGGAATGCCTCCATTTCTTCCAGGTTATCTAATTTGCTGGCATAGAGTTGCTCATAATATGTTCTTTTTTTTTTTTTAAGATTTTATTTAATTTATTTATTTGACAGACACAGCAAGAGAGGGAACACAAGCAGGGGGAGCGGGAGAGGGAGAAGCAGGCTTCCCGCTGAGCGGAGAGCCCGATGCGGGGCTCGATCCCAGGACCCTGGGATCATAACCTGAGCCAAACGCAGACGCTTAACAACTGAGCCACCCAGGTGCCCCTGCTCATAATATGTTCTTATAATTGTTTGTATTGGTGTATTTCTTTGGTGATCTCTCCTCTTTCATTCATGATTTTGTTGATTTGGGTCATTTCTCTTCTCTTTTTGATAAGTCTGGCCAGGGGTTTATCAATCTTGTTAATTCTTTCAAAGAACCAGCTCCTAGTTTCGTTGATCTGTTCTACTGTTCTTTTAGTTTCTATTTCATTGATTTCTGCTCTGATCTTTATGATTTCTCTTCTCCTGCTGGGTTTAGGCTTTATTTGCTGTTCTTTCTCCAGCTCCTTTAGGTGTAGGGTTAGGTTGTGTACTTGAGGCCTTTCTTGTTTCTTGAGAAAGGCTTGTATTGCTATATACTTTCCTCTTAGGACTGCCTTTGCTGCATCCCAAAGATTTTGAATAGTTGTGTTTTCATTTTCATTGGTTTCCATGAATTTTTTAAATTCTTCTTTAATTTCCTGGTTGACCCATTCATTCTTCAGTAGGATGCTCTTTAGCCTCCATGTATTTGAGTTCTTTCCGACTTTCCTCTTGTGATTGAGTTCTAGTTTCAAAGCATTGTGGTCTGAAAATAGGCAGGGAATGATTCCAATCTTTTCGTACAGGTTGAGACCTGATTTATGACCTAGGATGTGATCTATTCTGGAGAATGTTCCATGGGCACTAGAGAAGAATGTGTATTCCGTTGCTTTGGGGTGGAATGTTCTGAATATGTCTGTGAAGTCCATTTGATCCAGTGTGTCATTTAAAGTCTTTATTTCCTTGTTGATCTTTTGCTTAGACGATCTGTCCATTTCAGTGAGGGGGGTGTTAACGTCCCCCACTATTATTGTATTGTTGTCGATGTGTTTCTTTGCTTTTGTTATTAATTGCCTTATATAATTGGCTGCTCCCATGTTAGGGGCATAGATATTTACAATTGTTAGATCTTCTTGTTGGATAGATCCTTTAAGTAGGATATAGTGTCCTTCCTCATCTCTTATTACAGTCTTTGGTTTAAAATCTAATTTGTCTGATAAAAGGATTGCCACCCCAGCTTTTCTTTGGTGTCCATTAGCATGGTAAATTGTTTTCCACCCCCTCACTTTCAATCTGGGGGTGTCTTTGGTTCTAAAATGAGTCTCTTGCAGACAGCATATCGATGGGTCTTGTTTTTTAATCCAGTCTGATAGCCTGTGTCTTTTGATTGGGGCATTGAGCCCATTTACATTCAGGGTAACTATTGAAAGATAGGAATTTAGTGCCATTGTATTGCCTGTAAGGTGACTGTTACCCTATATTGTCTGTGTTCCTTTCGGGTCTATGTTGCTTTTAGGCTCTCTCTTTGCTTAGAGGACCCCTTTCAAGATTTCCTGTAGGGCTGGTTTTGTGTTTGCAAATTTCTTTAGTTTTTGTTTGTCCTGGAAGCTTTTTATCTCTCCTTCTATTTTCAATGACAGCCTAGCTGGATATAGTATTCTTGGCTGCATATTTTTCTCATTTAGTGCTCTGAATATATCCTGCCAGTCCTTTCTGGCATGCCAGGTCTCTGTGGATAGGTCTGTTGCCAATCTAATGTTTCTACCCTTGTAGGTTACATATCTCTTCTCCCGAGCTGCTTTCAGGATTTTCTCTTTGTTTCTGAGACTCGTAAGTTTTACTATTAGATGTCGGGGAGTTGACCTATTTTTATTGATTTTGAGAGGGGTTCTCTGTGCTTCCTGGATTTTCATGCCTGTTTCCTTTCCCAAATTAGGGAAGTTCTCTGCTATAACTTGCTCCATTATACCTTCTGGCCCTCTCTCTCTTTCTTCTTCTTCTGGGATCCCAATTATTCTAATGTTGTTTTGTCTTATGGTATTGCTTATCTCTCAAATTCTGCCCTCGTGATCCAGTAGTTGTTTCTCTCTCTTTTTCTCAGCTTCTTTATTTTCCATCATTTGGTCTTCTATATCACTGATTCTCTCTTCTGCCTCATTTATCCTAGCAGTTAGCACCCCCATATTTGATTGCACCTCATTAATAGCCTTTTTGATTTCTACTTGGTTGGATTTTAGTTCTTTTACTTCTCCAGAAAGGGTTTCTCTAATAACTTCCATATTTTTTTCAAGCCCAGCTAGTATCTTTAAAGTGATGATTCTGAACTCTAGATCTGACATCGTACTAATGTCCGTATTGAGTAGGTCCCTGGCAGTCGGTACTACCTCTTGTTCTTTTTGTTGAGGTGATTTTTTCCGTCTTGTCATTTTGTGCAGAGGAGAATAGATTAATGAGAGAACAAAATGCTAGCAGAGTAACCACATCCCCAGAAAATATACTCTAAACAAATCAGAAAAGACCTGAAGCAGTGGGAAAAGAAAGGGAAAGAGAGAAAAAAGAAAAAGAAAAAAAAAGAAAAAGATAAAGATAAAAACAAAAACAAAACAAAACAACAACAACAACAACAAAAAACCAGAATGTGATCAGATATGATCAGGCTGGTATATAGATCAGTGCCACACACTAGATTTGGGGTGTATTTTGGTCTTTTAGAAGAAAGTGCCTCCCAAAATTTTAAAGAAAGAAAAACTTATATATGTACAAAAATAAGGGTTGATATGATGAAGGGATGGAATATGACTGTAAAGATGGAAATTATAAAAAATTTTATAAAAGGAATTGATAAGAAGTTGTTTGAAAAAAGAAAGAAGAAGATTTAAAAAAAGAAAAAAAAGGGGAGAGGATGTGATCAGGCAGGGGAATAGAAAACACCATATACTAGAGATTTAGGGTATATTTTAATCTGTTAGAAGAAACTATCTCAAAATTTTAAAGAGAGAACAACTTATATATAGAAGCCAAAAATATGGGTAACTACTATGAAGGGATAGAATATGACTCTAAAACTGAAAAATAAAAATTTTTTTTTAAACAAAGGGATTGATAAGATGTTGGTTGAAAAAGGGAAAAAGAAAAATTCAAAAAGAAAAAAAAAGAAAAAAAAACAGTTAAAAAAAATTAACTTTGAAAGACTAAAGAATCATGGTAAAAAAGCCATGAATTCTCTGTGCAGTAGTCCCCTAGCGCTGGAGTTCTGCCGTTCTCATTGATCGGTAAACTTGGTCTTGGCTGGCTGTTCTCGCTGATCTTCTGGGGAGGGGCCTGTTGCCGTGGTTTCCAAATGTCTTTGCCGGAGGCAGAATTGCCCTGCCCTTGCCTCCTCCCGGCTAAGTAATCTGCTCGGGTTTGCTCTCCGGGGCTTTTGTTCCCTGCAAGCTTTCCGTACAGCTTTGGAGGCAGAGAGTGAAAATGGCGGCCTCCCAATCTCCACCCCAGAGGAGCCGAGAACTCGGGGCCCTGCTTCTCAGTGAGCCCCCAGAGAAAAGCTGTCAGTCACTCCCGTCTCCCCGGTCTCCGGCCGCACTCCGTGCTCACCCGGCCTGTGACCGCGCGTTTCTATCTCTGGCACCCGATCCCGGGTGGAGTCTCCAAACCCAGCAGATCCCTGCAGTGCACTCCCGCGCGGCTCCTCCCGGGGGAGGAAGGGGAGTCTCCCCGGATCTGCCGCTTGTTGGGTCCCTGCTGGAGAAGCTGGGGCCCGACTGTGCCGCAGATCACGGTTTATGGTCACCCCGAGCTGAGAGCCCGCGCCTGGGCTCCGCCTCTGCAGCCGGCTTCCCTGCTCTGTTACCTGGGAGCTCGGCCACACTCAGGCACCCCCGGTCTCTCTCTGACCCCGAGGGTCCTGAGACCACACTGTCCCGGAGGGTTCCACCCCCTGCTTAGCCACCAGAGTGACGTCCCTCGGCGGAGCAGACTTTTAAAAGTTCCAGTTTTGTGCTCCGCGGCTCTATCACTTGCCAGAAGTGGCTAACGGAGGCCCCTCCCCCGCCGTCTATCCTCCCGAATATCGCCTGGGATTCACTTCTCCGCACATCCTACCTTCCAGAAAGTGGTCGCTTTTCTGATGAGAGAGTTGTTGCTCTTCTTTTCTTCGATCTCCTGTTGAGTTCGTAGGTGTTCAGAATGGTTTGATCCCTATCCAGCTGAGTTCCTGAGAGGAGACGAAATCCAGGTCTCCTACTCCTCCGCCATCTAGCTCCGCCCCCTATAAGATAGATTTTTGAGGTTAAGAGTCTAGGGCTAGAATTTTGCATCAGTCTCTACTTAGGTTTGTCAGTGAGCTGTGGGGACAATCCTCAGGCCCTCCAAAGTGATCCAGTTTTCTTCTCTCATTTCAAGAGTACACAACCCTCAAGCTACATGGTGACCCAAGGATCCCACCTTTAGGTAGTCATTCAATCCATGCTTTCTCCATACAGTATTTAGTGATCTAACCTGTCACTGAATCTTCAGTTAGAGCTTACCCCAAAACACTTACCACATCTCTCACAGCCATCTTTTATGATTACCTACAATTTTGTCTCCAAAAAAGAAAATCTTCACATCTATTCAGTTAGAGATGTCATGGCAGAATACAGGGAATCTCATCTCTGCTCTGGATCAGCATTACTATGTGCTATTTGTTGTTTTCAGAATATGCATTCTTCTCTACTTCCTCACTCCAGGATATATTAGTCAAGGGACCTACATGTGTATATTTTTAAAAATATTTTTAGGCTATATATGTATATATATGTGTGAATATACACACATATACATATATACACATGTGCTCACATATATACCTATACTCATAAAGACATATATATATATACACACACACACACATACATATTTCAAAGTTTAAGAACCATTGCCACACTTAAAAAAATGCCCTGCAGAAAAAATATTCCTAAGTGATACATACACACATACATACACCAGAAGTTGAGAACCACTTTCAGTGTTATGCAAGACATTACTGAAATAATTATTTTTGTGCCTCAGGGTTTTTGATGTTTTAAGTGATATTTAATTTCTCCCCCCAACTTGTTGAGATGTAATTGACATATAACACTGTGTAAGTTTAAGGTATACATGTGACAATTTGATACCTGTATATATTGCAAAATGATTTCCACCATAAGGTTATATGCCTCGGTTTCTTAATCGAAAAACAGGGTTAATGAAGGAGTATTGTGAGGATTAGGGTATGAAAAGGATCTGGAACAAAGCAGGTGTCTACTGTATGATGCTTACTCTTATTTTGACAGTATGAGAAATGTTGATTACACAGGCTAAGCAAAGGTAGGATTATCTCAGCTATATAAAGAACAAGAAGAATGGGATTCAAGCACAATTTCCAGCAAAACACCCTGGATATACAGTCCATCTATATATCTACAGGGTTGGCTTATTTCTAGACCAAGGCATTTATAGAAGGGTAAACTATCTTAATCACAGGGAGCTTTAGAATGTGTTTGATCTAGTTTCCTTTACCCATGCAGGAATTGCCCTTTAAGCTATGGTTCTTTGGGCCCTCAGCCAGTAGGCCTCTCTCACAGAAGACCTGGAGAGATCTTGCTCATCCTTTATTTATTAGTTCAGTAAAACATATGTTGATATGTGTCAATGGGGGTATGTCAAAAATGCTACAGGGATAAGAAGAAATGAATGCTTAGCCTTACAATATTCCATGGTCATGTTTAACATTAGGATTTGCTCCTGGTAAATGTTATCAAGAAAACCAATTTTTGTACTCCAGGGGATACCTGGCAGTATTCCCGTCCCCATCCACAAAGCCATAGGCTATGTTTGGTTTTTTTTTTTTAATTCCCTACTATTCTTATAATAAAACTTGGCATCTGGATAGAATCTGGTTTGTTATTTACTCAGAGGTGACACGTGGACCAGAAGCCCAGTGCAGTTCCTTTCCACAGTAACTGTAAGTAATCCCCTATTTGACTAAAAATATGTAATAAAAATAAGCTTTTCTTCTGCCAAACACCTATGTAGGAGGCTCCTTTCGCTCCTACTTAGGGAGGGAACAGAGTATGCCTTTAATTCTGGCTTTGTTTTAATCATTGCTCCACCATTTACCACTGTAAGAAAATGAGTAAATTGTTAAACCACTATAAGCCTCAGTTTCCTCATCTGTAAAATAAGGGTAATAGTAGCTTTCTCATGATACAGAATTAAATGGGATAATATATGTAATTAGTATCTGGCCCAAAATACTGAATAAACTTAGCTATTAAAATATAGCCACTAAGTAAATAGTTTTATTGTTGTTGTTCTATTTATTCTCTCCACTCTTCAGGCTATCTATTGGCCATATATACTTTGTGGGGACATGGAGGATTGAATTCTCCCAGCCATGCTCTGGGAGCCCAAATAGCACAAGCCTAGCAAGCTATAAATTCAAGAGATTATAAGAGGATCTCACTGAACTGAGCCTGGAATTACATGAAAAGAAATCTTTTAAGAGTTATTTCCTATTCAAAAAGGACTTGCTGCATTATTAAATTCCACCATACCAAAAGCTTTGCTCCTTCACATTCGTGCTTTCAAATCTTACTTATTACAGCTCCAGCCTAAATGGGGTGAAGGAAGCTAGGAAGGGAAATGCTGGGCAATAGATCAGAAAGGAGATATTTGTAGGAATGAGAATAGCTCTAGCTTTCTAAGTACAGTTGTGAGTTGCTTTTAACTTTTCAGAACACTTTTAGTTCTACTTTCTCTATTGGGGTTGGTAGCAAGCAGCTTGGACAGTGAAGCTAGGACCCCTAGATATAAAACTCCAAGATATAAAACATCTATGCCCCTGCCTACTCATCCCACCTGTTAAAAACCTTCAGAACAATATGAAGACAATGACTATTGATTTTGGATACTAACACTTTACCAGATTGTCATTTGCAAATATCTTCTCCCGTTCTGCAGGTTGTCTTTCAGTTTTGTTGACTGTTTCCTTCACTGTGCAGAATTTCTTTATCTTGAGGAAGTCCCAATAGTTCATTTTCGCTTTTGTTTCCCTTGCCTCCATAGACATGTCTAGAAAGAAGTTGCTGCAGCCAAGGTCAAAGAGGTTGCTGCCTGTGTTTTCCTCTAGGATTTTGATTATTTCCTGTCTCACATTTAGATCTTTCATCCATTTTGAGTTTATTTTTGTGTATGGTATAAGAAAGTGGTCCAGTTTCATTCTTCTGCATGTTGCTGTCCAGTTTTCCTAACACCATTTGTTGAAGAGAAATGTCTTTTTTTCCATTGGATATTTTTTCCTACTTTGTTGAGGATTAGTTGACCATATAGTTATGGGTCCATTTCTGGACCCACATTTTGACAAACATTATTCTGGCAATGTCTGAGAGGGTGTTTCAATACAAGACTAAAATTTGAATCAGTAGACCAAGTAAAGCAGATTGCTCTCCCTCATATGGGTGGGCCCCATCCAATCAATTGATTCTATTGTTTTCTTTTTTTTCTTTTTTTTTTTTTTGAAGATTTTATTTACTTATTTGAGAGAGAGAATGAGACAGAGAGCATGAGAGAGGGGAGGTCAGAGGGAGAAGCAGACTCCCTGCCAAGCAGGGAGCCCGATGCGGGACGATTCTATTGTTTTCTATTCTGTTCCACTGATACATGTATCTCTTTTTGTGTCAGTACCATACTGTCTTGATTACAGCTTTGTGATACAGCTTGAAGTCCAGAATTGTGAAACCTGACTTCACTTATCTTTTTCAAGATTGCTTTGGTTATTCAGGTCTTTTGTGGTTCCATACAAATTTTAGGATTGTTTGTTCTAGTTCTGTGAAAAATGATGGTGCTTTCAGCTCCACAGAAAAATCACTTAAGTTTTAATTGGTCAGTCATTAGAGAAGATTGTAGCAGTTGTTGTAATATGGAGACCCTAATGATCAGGCTATATATCTTCAGCCAATGCCACAGAGTCTATGTCAGGTGAGCTCAGGGATAGATACCATCTGCCACTACCTGCCTTCCCTGATAAGGTTGCTAACTACAATTTTCTATACCATATCTTCTTATTCCTAGATATAGCCTAGAAATCAAATGTTTTATTTGGTAGCATATTGAAAGATACAGCATACATTATTCATGGTAGTTATATAAATTCTACAAATTCAACAGAAACATTTAATTAGTGAATACTAATGAGTGCTCCTAGAGGAGATATAAAGTTAGGTTCCTGAGAACTGCTAGTCACAACATTTTTTTTCAACTGATTAATATATAACCTTGTTTAATGGGTATTTCTTTTTATTTATTTTTTAAAGATTTTATTTATTTGACAGAGAGAGCGAGAGAGCACAAACAGGGGGAGCAGTAGAAAGAGAGGGAGAAGCAGGCTTCCTGCTGAGCAAGGAGCCCGATGTGGGGCTCGATCCCAGGACCCTGGGATCATGACCTGAGCCGAAGGCAGACGCTTAACCATCTGAGCCACCCAGGCACCCCTTAATGGGTATTTCTTTTTAGATGCCTTATTTTATATAGTTGATTCATTAGTATTGAACTCATGGCCAACAGCAGCGTAATCATGCCTGGGTGAAGCTTATCTAATGCATGTATTTTCTCCATAAGGCACATCAAAGCCTTCTTGTGCTTAGGATCACTGGATATCACTTTAGCACTACACTTGGGGGTCATGTTACACAGCAAAATCACTCAAAAAAAGCACAAAAATGTGAAAAACATGGAACTAGATTGTGAAAACATTTGTTTACAGTATGCAAGCTGAAACAAGACAACAGAGGGTTGACTTATTGAACCTCAGCTGGGAACGTGCCTTTGGCAACTCACATTTTTCACTGCTTTGTGAATGTGCATGTCTCTGAATGACTAAAAAAGTGCGCAAGTATTGACTTAAGGATTTACAAATAAATTTCAGCTAGTAGGCAAATTGGCAGATACAGAATCAGTGAATAATGAGGATTGATGGTAACTTTAAATGGCATCTATTTTCATTTGATATTTGTATCATGTCTTAGATCTGGGAATTCTCCATTTATCCACTTTAGGAAAATGGTCCATATTCTTTTACTGGGAAAGGGAAATTCACATATAACCTGGAAATAAAGGGATCCCAGGCAGTTAGGGCCATTCTAACATACTCAATTACATTTTAACATTTCAAAAAGCCTTAAGGCTTAATGAGGTATAGAAATTAGAGCTCAGTAAGACCATAGGATTTGCTGTCACAGAGATCTAAATTTAGAACAAGATCGTGCTACTAATTAGCTGAGTATCCTCAGGGAAGTTATGTACCTTCTCTGCACACAAGCTGCCTTAGTTCTAAAGCCATTAATATAACCCCACCTTTGTAGGGTTTGAAATAACATACATGGAAAATGTCTGAGATGAGGGCACATTGAGTTCAGTGTTTTTCTTTCCCTCCCATTTCAGGTATCCTGGGATGAACCATATTAGATATTATGTTTTTCACAATGCTGGGATGGAAATGGGCAGCGGAGAATGGATAGGTGGTTTGAGATTATGTGTAGGAACTGGCTATTATCACAGGTTAATCAAAAAACATATATTTTGTTCTTCTCTAAACAAAATAGACTTCTTAGTAGGAGGTGAGTTTTGTTTCAAACAATGGGGGAGGAATGAACATGCTCATGAGATAAATTTGTGAAAAAGTTGAAAAAAAGCCATTAACCAATGAATTTTATACGATTAGCCCATGGTTGATATTTAGGGGGTCAATCTGAAGCCAAATGAGTCAGACTGAGACTGAGATTAGGGGGTCAATGGCTGTAATTAGGATGTGAAAATGTGACCCCATTTAGGAAAATAGCCCAGAAATATAAGACCTTTTAACTGGGCCTCAGGCTTTGAAGTGCAAAAGGTTATGAATATGATATTTGTGATCAATACAACTTGGCATAACTAAGAGTTCAGGCCTTAAAAAATGGAGTTTGCCTGGGATGATATGGTAAGTATCTTGGGCAAAATAATTCTAAAAGCTGTCTCTGTTTCACAAATGAAATTGAGAAGTTCACCATCTCAAAAAACACTGGGACTGTGTCTATAAATATAATTCCTTGGATAATCATTATGTCTTGAATCTCCTAGTGGTTTGGTTCATGGAAAGGTGCATAGCTGTGATTTTTAATTTTATGTGTCAACTGGGCCATGGAGTGTTCAGACATTTATATAAACGTTATTCTGGCAATGTCTGTGAGGGTGTTTACATATAAGATTAAAATTTGAATCAATAGACCAAGTAAAGCAGATTGCCCTCTCTCATATGGGTGGACCCCATCCAATCAATTGATGACCTGGATGGAACAAAAAGGCTGAGTAAGAGGGAACTCCTCTTGCCTGACTACTTGAGCTGGGACATTGATCTTATTCTGACCTTCAGACTTAGACTGAAGTATTGGCTCTTCTCGGGCCTTGAGTCTGCTGGGTTTTAGACTATAACATACAGCATTGGCTCTCCTCATTTTTAGGCCCTTGGACCCAGATTAGAACTACACTTTTGGCTATCTTGGGTTTCTGCCATGCCAACTGCAGGTCTTGGGACTTCTCAGCCTCCATAATTGCATAAGTTGATTTCTTATGATCTCTTTCTGTCTCTCTTGCTCTGTGTGTGTGTATACATATATATGTAAATGTACTATATGTGTATATGTATATGTACTATATGTATGTAATCTATCTATCTATCTATCTATCTATCTATCTATCATCTATCTACCTACCTATCTATCTCCTCTTGGATCTGTTTCTCTGGAGAATCATAACTAATAAAGCAGTACATTGCAGTGGACCAAGTGATTAGTAGCTTGGGATTTTATTTTTTCCTAAAGAGTTGAAGTTGCTATGATACGCTGTCAAGATCTCCTTTTAGGAATAAAGACATTAGTACTCTAGAAGGTCAGCATTTCACTAAAGACAGTTCTCAGGTGTTATGCTCCTCATGGATTATCTCAGCTGAAGAAAGCCATGTCACCCAAGGTCATGCCCTCTTTCTGGGATGGCTTACATCCAGTGACTGACTTGTGGATATAAAGTACAGCTTTCTTACCTCAACTTGTGATAACTCTAAAGGGCCATCCCAGCTCCATAGTGCCCTAAGGGTTGATGGAGGCTTTTTACAGCTGAACTTCTCCCTCTGCCCAATCCTGCTTCCTCTACCTTGATTCCTTAGGCATTAATCCCAAGAGCAGTTCCTAATAAAATTCCTGCATGCTAACCCCTATCCCAAAGTTGGCTTTTGGGGAACCTAGCCTTCAGTAAAACCCAATTTAAGTCCTGAATTTCCTGAGACATCTTGTGTGACTCCTCCCAGTTCACATTTTACCTTCTATGATAATGGTGGTCCTTATAATATCATTTAATATATATTTCAAGGTTGCATACCCATGGCCTGCTAGGTACATTTGGTCCTCAAATTTGTTTTTATTTGCTTGAGTATTATTTTATGACATTTTAGGTTTAAATTATTTAGGTATGATATGTATTATCCAGTTCACGATGAATCCCACTACTCCATATTGTCTTGTACTCATCAGCTTCACTACTTTTTTATTACTTGCACTATTCTAAAGGCATTTAGTCTGTGACCTCCTTACTTCTGTATCTTCTTTTATTTTTATTGTTCCATCTGGGTATCTACAGGCAGAATGTAAGTCCCTAGAAAGTATGTGACTGTCTAGTAACTTGTGATGAAGTACGTGGTTTCCTCCCACAGCATGCATTCGACCCTTCTCTCAGTGCCTAGCAACATGTGATTTGTGTGAAATCAAATGCATGTTTGGCATCCCTTTTCTGTTGAACGTGATTAGATATCTGTTTGGTGCTCAAAAAAGATGTATTGACAAATCAATAATTCAATTCACACATCAGATTAATCAACCATAGTCCCATGTTATTATGTTTGGGGGTATTATCTGGAAAAGAACTGGCTAAGATGCCTGGATCCAGGAAGTATATTTATCTAGCTAGTAAAAGCATTCATTGAGTAGCTTTCATCCCCAAATACAATGACTATTCATTAATAGTTCGTAGTCGTAGATTTTAAAACATTAATTTGGTTACTAATGACCCAGAAATAGAAGGCAAAAGGGTCTAATAGAGTGTAAAGATAGGGTAGAACCAGTTTTTCTTCTAATTTGTTGATGGGTCTTGTGTATACCAAATGACTATTCTGAATTTCATTTTCCTCATTCTTAAATGAGGTTAGTTATCCCAGATGACAGAATTTAACACTAATGGCTTCATGGATGTTGCTAAACAGGAGCTGAGGATGTCTAATGTTAGCTCTAGGAAACTTGCTGATAAAGGCAGAGTGTTTGTGTAGTAAGAGAATATATATTTGTATGTGGTCAACCAAGTTCCTGTTCTCTTGCAGTGTTATATTAAACAGGATAATGAGAAAATGTAGCAATGTTTAGAAAAAGTTAACAATGCAAAAAATGTTCATTTTTGTCTGTTATGTACAGTAGGGAAAACGAACATCAAGCAAAATCCACAATCTAGGGAAAGATAAATTATAGAACCTCAAGTTGAAGGGACTTTACGCAGCTGTTAAAATATATATGAAAGATGTAGAACAATGTAAAACTTTAAGATATAGCATCAAGAAAAAACAGTAAGCAAAATTCTATGCTAGAATTATAGCTATAAAAAGTAGGTATACATTTGGATAAAGTATGCATGAGAATACATGAAAATCAAAATAGTTGTTTCAGTGTGATAGAATTACGGATAATTTTTTCCCTTCAAAATGTTCTTTAATGTTACATTGTTTTTACAACACAAATACTGTGCATATATAAAGAATTATAATGAATAAAGTAATCAGATTGTCTTGAAGCAGAGTAGTACCATGAAATCAAGACAACCTAGATAAGAGATGTATTACCTTTCTTGATTCACATCATACAGGGCATTTTCCAGAAGCCTAAGATGGTAGTTTAACCAAAGAGTATGGACAACAAGATGAAAGAGAGAGATATAATAAAAGGGTATGAGGGTGGCATGTCTACCACAAATTTCTTTCATGACTTCAATACTGACTCACATAGTTTTGCACATTGTTAAGTTTTCCACCATCCCCTCTGCTCCATACAGCAACTTAATATGCAGCTTCCCAAGATCTGCCTGAGAATAATGGGTTATATTGGGGAGAAATACCAGGAAGGACGCCCTTGTCCAGCTTTTAGAGCAGTTTTGTATTGTGATGTACAAAACATGTACAAAGCTGCCAGCAGAGGAATAAGGAGATAGGGAGAAAATCTCTATGGCTGGGTATACAACTACAGGAATTTGTCAGGCTTTCAGATAGTTGCCTTGTATTACATATTGTTATAAATATTCTTGTTTTAATATTATAACTGTCTATTGAAGGGGGCAAGTCATGAATCATTTTAATTTAGAAAATATTTTAAAATGCGGGCCTTTGTCCTGTTGTATGGTATTTTCAGTGACAAATTCTACTTCCATGTACAAATTTAATTGAATATAATTTAGAACAGAGGCTCTTGGGCATAAATGGTATATAATTATATTGTCACAGTAGCCTATCAGTTTTAAACTGAATCAGGCTTTTTTTACACTCATGCCAACTTACACATTTACTCTATCAGATAGTTCTTCACCAGAGAATTTTCATAGATATCTTTCCAGGCCCCATAAAGATAACATAGTACCCTTTCTTCACCTTTGATACAAGGAGTCATACCTCCCCTCTCAATGACCTTAATTTTCAAGCTAGGGTTATTAAGCATAAATTTAATATCTCACTGTATATTTCATAGAACTGTGATTTGAATTTCATAGGAATTCTGGTTGCTTGTCTGTATATACAGAAAAACATTCACATACAGTGTGTATTACGGTTTGTGTTTAAGTCTGTGTACTGATGGAGAAAGTGTCCAGTATTTGGTGCCTGGAAGGGTTGATTATGAGAACAATTAATGTTCTTCACATAGTATTTGTGGTTCTTTATAGTCACATGCAATGATTATACATCTGTACTTTCTTTTAATGTGGATGTGGCCACATTAGTCACATGTGGTCAATGAGACGTGCAAAAGTGACATGTATTATTTCTCTGAGTGAGCACAAAAAGCCAGTGCACAATTTGCCTCTTCTCTCTCCCACAGCTTCAGTGATTCAGAAAAACTTGGCAAGATGAAACCTTGGTCAGTTTGGGGAAGTGAGGAACTGACTTGAGCAGAGCTGCCCACTGATCTATGTTGAACATAAAGTAGGAATAAAAATATCTCCTTTGTCAAGCCCCTGAGATTTTTGGAGTTTTTTGTTGCCACGGCAAATACTAACTGAATTACAATGAGCAAAGATCTGAGAAGTCTTCCAAATTTTATTCGTAGCCTTAAAAATATACTACTTAGTATTTGATACAAAAGACATATATATGAATTGTGTATTACTAAGCATAAAATTCAAGCAAACACCCAAGAACTTACCACTCAAGAACTAGAACATTCTTACATTGATGGAAACTTTATCTTCCTCCTACATCCCAACATCTAGCTTCCTCCATAGATACAACCACTGTCCTGCATTATTCTTTG
The DNA here is from genome assembly GCF_011800145.1 of Mirounga leonina. Classification (NCBI taxonomy): domain Eukaryota; kingdom Metazoa; phylum Chordata; class Mammalia; order Carnivora; family Phocidae; genus Mirounga; species Mirounga leonina. The sequence continues at coordinate 35,831,825 of NW_023270305.1, read as the reverse complement.
TTTACTATTGCCCTGATTCTTAATATATATATGTTAAATAATAACACACATGCATAAATATATCATATACACATATGTATATATATTTATATATGTAATGTTAACAGCAAAACAAGATGCAGATGTAGATATCATTTGTGTACTCACTGCTTTTTAAATCCCATTCTTTGTATAAATGGTTACTACTACTATACTAATAATAGTTGACACTGAACACTTACTATTTGCCTAATATGTTAATAGCTTTATATATATTAGTTTTTTCTATGAGGTAGGAACTATGCTTAATCCCATGAAACTAAGGCACAGAAATGAAATTCTTTATCCAATGTGAGATATAAATGGCCAAGCTGGAATATGGACTCTGAACGTTTGGCTCCTATATTAGATTCCTGTTGCAACCATAAAAAAATTGCCACAAATGTGGTAGCTTCAAACAACAGAAATTTGTTATCTTACAGGTTAGGAGAGCACAAGTTTAAAATGAGTCTTACTGGGCTAAAATCAAAGTGTCAGTAGGGCTAAATTCTTTCTTAGATGTTTTCAGGGAGAATCCATTTCCTTGTCTTTTCCAGCTTTTAGAAGCCATTTGCATTCCTTAGCTTGTGGCCCCTTCCTCTGTCTTCAAAGCCAGCCAGCACAATGTCTTCAAATTTGTGACTCTCCTTTCTCACCCTTTTACTTATAGGGACCCTTGTGATTACATTGGGCCCATTAGATAATCCAGAATAATCCCCATCTCACGATCCTTAATTATATCCACAACATCCCTTTTGCTCTGTAAGATAACATTTTCACACATTCCAGATATTAGGATGTGAACATCTTTTGGGTGGCCATTATTCTATCTACCACAGCTCCAAAGTCTGTAGTGTTAGTCACTAGGCTCTACTGCCTCACAAGGGGATAATAACCTTAGACCAACTCTACTATAATATGTAATGCTTACAATCAACATCATCAATAGCTACAATAAAAAAGTACATTCTAAAACTATATACTAAATTAGTCATATGGAGAGAACTAACCTCTTACTTTGGATCCAACCTATCAATTCCTCGAGATGTTTTGTGATAGAGTTTTACACTCAGGTAGGGGTAGAGTCTTATCCCTGTTACTGACTAGTTGTTATTATCAATATTTTATAGATGAAGAACATGAAGCTTGTGAAGTTTAAATAGGTTGCCCAAAATAACATAGTTGGTAAATAAGCGGTGGTTTATTTCTACCATAGCATGTTATATCTCAGCACATACAGGTATTGCTGAACAAGTAGAATAGGAATTATGTGTTATGAGCTTGAAAAGAGATAAATTACAGTGGTTTTGAGTATGTGGGAAAGCCTTTATTCAATTATGGGAACTGAACTGTGCCTAGAAAAGTATCAGGATATACAGTTGTAGGATTTACATATATCCGAATACTAACTGTACTAATGTTCACTGATGCTTTACTCTGGGATGGGAGAATTGTGCTGGATATTTTCACATACTTACTAAAACAAGCAAACAAAATACTTTATGAGACAACTGAAGATATCAGTGATTATAAAATACATTTGTTTTCTTATGTTTAAGACAACTATAAGAGATGGAGAGAAAAAGAAAAATGACAGGCTCAGGACCTCAGGATTCAAGGAAGAACATGGTGTTTGTTGATGGGTTTTCTTTTTGTCTTCTATATCCCAAACTGGAGCTGATGAAGCTGGCAGCCCAGAAATGTTAATGGGCATTGACAAAAAAAAAAAAAAAAAAAAAGCCCAAACAAAGGCTGATCCAGAAGTATGGCAGCCTAGCACATATAAACCTCTTAGACAATAATTATTTTACTCCAATCAAGCACCACAGATAAAACTGTGGTCACACCCACACCAGAAAAGGCAAAGTAGGGAGCCTAGACTTCCGCGTTTGTGAGACTACAATGAAGCACCTCAGAACTCCCACTCAATTGCTGGCAAAGAAGGTGGAATAGGGACTTGGCACTTTGATCATCATTGGGTAAAATCAAGGCACACTGATGATGTCAGTGGAGACCACATAGTGAGCCTAGACTTTCACCCCAAACATCAGTAATAAGGCAACACCTCTCTAGTCCTCTGGAGTGGTGTTAGAGGATGAGAGGAGGCCTAGGGCAGAGTCAAGGCTTTCACTACTGTCAGTGGTATTCAGGTATATCATCCTTTCCCTACTATTACACTGTCAATAGAGGCCATGAGGAAAGCAATTAAGGGATATTTCAGCCTTTGTCCACCAAGGAGAGATGAATAGAGGTCTAGTAGGGATCCAGAACTCCCATCCCACCTGAGCAGTAATGAGGATCCCCTTCCTTGAGTGTCAATGGATGTCACAGGTTATATACTGTATGATTCCATTTATATAACATTGTTAAAATGCCAAAAATTTAGAAATGGAGAACAGATTCATAGTTACCAAGGGTTGAAGAAGGAGTGAAATGATAGTATGCATGGCTATAAAAGGACACTAGGGATTCTTGTGTTAATGGGAATATTCTATATCTTTATTGTATCAATGTCAGCAACCCATTTGATATATTATAGTTGTTTTTGTTTTTGTTTTTAAGGCAGGGGAAGGGGCAGAGGGAGAGGAGAGAGAATCTTAAGCAGGCTCCATGTTTAGCATGGAGCCCAACATGGGGTTTGATCTCACAACCCTTCAGTCATAACCTGAGACGAAATTGAGAGTTGAATGCTTAAACAACTGAGCTACTCAGGCACCCTGATACATGGTAATTTTTAAAATCTTACCACTGGGGCAAACTGTTTAAAGGGTATACCAGATCTCTCTGTATTATTTCTTACAACTGCATGCGAATCTATAATTACCTAAAAATAAAACTTTTTAAAAAAGATTTTATTTATTCATTTGACAGAGAGATTGAGAGCACAAGCAGGGGGAGCAGTAGAGGGAGAGGGAGAAACAGACTCCCCGCTGAGAAGGGAACCTGACGTGGGGCTCCATCCCAGGACTCCGGGATCATGACCCAAGCCGAAAGCAGATGCTTAACCAATTGAGTCACCCAGGTGCCACTGAAAATAAAACTTTTAACTAAAAAAAAAATCTTGATGAGGCATAGCTGTTATACTTTGAAAGCCATGATATTGAGGTGACATGCAGTGTTTTAATTAGGAGACCATGGTACAGGTTTGGTCCTGAGGGGAGTAATTTCTCATGCTTCATACTATAAGAATATACACAAGTGATTATTGTCTTGTGGTTTGTTCCATATTAACCAAAATCAAAAGTCTAAAGAATTGGCTTGAAATCCGAACTATTATTTTTGTGTATGAAATAAAACTGCCAAAAAGCCTAGAATATTGAAGATCAATGCTATTATTCCTTTAGAAAAGATCTACATGGAAAGCAAAATTATGATAAAAACTTTGTGTAGTAAATATACAGTCAGGGCATGATAGAATGTTTGTCAAATGACTTTGGCTACCATAGCCTGAGGCCTGTAAGACACTGGGATTTCCCCTTCAGGACTGTTGCCAAAACCATTCACCACATTCTCTTCTCTGTCTTTTCATACTCAAATACCAACCACATCCTATTGACGTCTTAATGCTATCATGATTTCCTAGGACTACAACAGAGGGAGGAAAGAGAATGGAACTAAACTTTGTTGAGCATCTAGAAAATCAGGCTCTATGAGGAATCAAGTGCTTTAACTCACACAAAACCACCTAGTGGTATACTGCTATTTTTACAAATGTGTATAAGAAAGATTTAGTGTGGTCCTTACAATCAATTAGTTAATTATTATTTGGGCCTGGCTTTTGCTACTTTCTTATTAGATTCTCATTGGATTTACTCATCTCCAAACTCTGAGAAATTCCCTGCAGTTACTTTTCATGAACTGGCCACACTATTACCATCACACAATGCAACTTAGAAAACTCAAGTTCAAAAAGATTATATTTAATTCTTTACATTTAAATTCTAGTAAGTGATAGAACTGGGTTTAGGTTTCTTCCAAGTTTATTGCTCTTCTTGGATGTTTTGTGAAATTTGAGTAAATGGACATACTTCATCAGTAAGACATTTTCCTTTCTACTTTCAGCATTTTTGAAATGTAGTTAGAAACAAAATGGACTATCATATCCTCTGACATGTTAATATTGACCATTCTGTTGATTTCCTCTGTAAATAGTCTAATATGTCTCTGTGTCCAGTGTCTTCTCAAAAAGATGAGGTTGTGGCAGCTATGTTTTTAGAGAAAAAGAAAACTGAGACATTATTTGGATGATGTGCTTTTTGTCTGGCTTAAGACAAATAGGAGAAGAGTCATCCTACAGTCTGTCAAGAAATTTTCCCTTTGGTAGATTGTTTATTTTCTGTAATATATCCAGATTCAGAGCCTGGCAGTCTACAGCTGACCTATAAAAATATAAAGAATCAGGACAACCATTCTGTTCAATTGAGACCTTCCCTGCTATACCCATGGCAACTTCCTAACTGATACATGTTCAAATTAGTTTGGAATTGAGAAAGAGAAAATACTAGCTATTTTGAAATAATGAGAAATTTTTCCAGCATGTATACACTAACCAGAATCTGTGTCACTGCCTAGAGTATTTTAATTCCCTCATGAACGGAATTGGCCCAAATAATTATCCAATGCTTGCAACAACATAAGTAAGATTTCTTCGACTTCTAAGTTTTCAGCAAATGGAAGATGTAGGGAAAAGGGAAGGAGAAGAGGAAAACACATTTAGCAATTATGACTTAACAAAAGAATACATTTATGTTTGATCATGTCCGTTAGTAAAATAGTGAAGTTGTTAAAGTTTCTAAAACTCTTTAACCCAACTTAATAACACTCCTTCCCAGGTCCATATGCCCAGTAGATGCCACTTTTAATAGATTTTACAATCAGAGGATTGTGAACTGAAGTGTTAACTATCCATTAAGGTATTACCCAAATAAGGTCAATGACACTCTAAAAGTATTTGCATATAATCTTGGGCTTTGGAAAGCTTTTAAGACTTAAATAAGGACTCTATAATGGTGTATGTTGAGTTTCATTTGTTTGAAAGGAAACTCTGTTTTGTAGGCAGGCATGCAGAGGGTAGCTCAATGACAGGAGTTCAGAATGGAACTCTACATTCATGACTCACCTTAGGTAACACTGTCATGGGATACCAACTCTTAAGCTAGTTTAATAATGATAATAAAAAAAAACACACAAAGCTTTGGTTTTATTCCTTGAATTTGCTCCCTTAAAAAAAAGGAAAATTATTCCCACTTAGTACTTTTTTGAAAATAAGTCATCTAGATATAATGTAGAGGAAGATGGAATCAGTTTTCCAATTGCTGTTTTTTTCAGTGCTGTGTTTAATGGGCTTCCAAAGTTTACTGTGAAAGAAAAAAAGGAGAATTGTATTTAGGGATTGGGAAGAAGAGAGGGAATAAAAGGAGGAAGAAGAACAGGCACCTGGGAGGATAGAGGAATAATTTAATGGGGTCACCGGAGGGGGCCCAGAAAGCAGGCTTCTGGTGTGAGTCCAAGGGAAAAGAGTCCCTTTCTATGTAAATGAGAGGTGAGTAGACCTGTTGACAGGCATGGGATGGGGGACTGGCTGAATTTCTAGAAGCTTTATAAAGACCTAAGTCTCTATCAGTTGGTTGGCCAGCTTTTATTAAAGAAAGAAAGAAAAGAAAAGAAAAGAAAAGAAAAGAAAAGAAAAGAAAAGAAA
>NW_023270305.1:35653273-35826099 GCF_011800145.1 Mirounga leonina | reverse complement strand
AAAGAAAAGAAAAGAAAAGAAAAGAAAAGAAAAGAAAAGAAAAGAAAAGAAAAGAAAAGAAAAGAAAAGAAAGAAAGAAAGAAAGAAAGAAAGAAAGAAAGAAAAGAGAGAGAGAAAGAGAAAGAAAGAAAGAAAGAAAGAAAGAAAGAAAGAAAGAAAGAAAGAAAGAAAGAAAAAAGAACTTCCCATGTTCAGTCCACAAGGCTGACACCAGCAGGTACTCTTCTCAATGTAGTTGAAAATTTGCACCTTATCTGTTATCTAGGAGGACTGCCTAGCTGTGTCACACAGCTCTTCCAGGACTCTGGCCATAGTTTGTATCACAAGGGAAAATACCTATTGACTCACAGAAGGAAAGCTCTTAAGGCACCAGGTAGAGGATAGCATTTCAAATCAGCCACCTGACATTAATTTAGCAAGTATTTTGGGAGACTTTTCACATGCCAGACACTGATATGTTTTGGTGATACAAAGATAAGTGAAGCAGTGTTCCCACCTTGGGTGGTGTTTAACAGGCAGAAATGATTATAACTTATAAGTTCAGTGTCAAAATAGAAATTAGGGCAAAGGGCTACAGAAATTTTCCTGGAGCTCAAAAGAAGGATCAATTCTTCCTGGGGAGAGGCAAAGAATGAACAGATCACAACACATCTGAGCTGGGTCTGGAAGGATAAAATAGTGCATTAGGCAGTAAGAGGGCAAAAGCAATTCAACAGAGTGGGCAGTATTTTCAAATCTTAATGGCGTGAACATGCTTAGAGAATTTGAAACTGTCTGACTGAACACAGGGTGTGGGAGAAGAGAGCAGAAGATAAGTGTGGGAAACTCAGCAGGGGCTGGACTAAGGAAGGTCTCTGTTTGGAGTTTATCCTGTGGGCAAAAAGGAGTTATTGAATTATTTTGGGAGGAAAAATGCCATGATAAGGGTTATATCTTAGTAGAATGATCCTGGTCTAGTGTGGTGGAAGACTTGGTGGATGGAGTACTGCTCAAGAGGCATGTCAGAGAGCATGTCATGGAAATGGAGAGGAAGAACTAAACGGCTTGTGGAAAATGGAGGGTGGGCAACAGTGCCAGGGAAAGGACATGTAGACATATGAAAATAAAAAGCAAGCCAAGGTTTAAAGAAAGATCAGAAGTGAGAGTTTCATGGGGTCCAGGTGAAAAGAGGCAAATAGTTAATAAAAGTAGGTCACTGAGTTTGAAAATTAGAAAGGAGTTGACTTTTTGTGGGTGTAGCTCCATGTAATGTTGAGGTAGGTACGCCTAGTATCTTCCTACCTTCATCTTCACTTTTTACCACCCTTCTTTATCTCAAAAAACTGACCTGCATATGTCATCAATGTGTTATCTTGCTGTCTGGCTTCTGTTGGGTTTGTCCAATAAGAGGCCAACAAGAGATTGGAAAGAGGGAAGAGAGAGAGGTGAGGTTATTTGTTTCCCTGCTTCCCCAGTATGAGGCCACTGTGGGCTGGCATGGTCTTCAAGTCATCACTTTCTCAAGGTGCTCTCTCTACATGACTCTCTCCTGCTGGGTTCCATTAACTGCCCCTTCCTTCAGAATACTGGTGGCTCCCTGTCGTTCCTCTAATACCAATAACCCCAAGTTATTCCACCATCTCTTAAAAATATTCCCTTTGTAAATAACAGTTTCTTAAATGATCCTAACTTAAGAGTGCCTCTGTTTCTAACTGGGAATCAGTCAGAGTGGAAGAAGGATTTTAGGAGTCAGTGGGCCATAAAGAGTAGAGATAGCAAATACAGGCCACTGACTCGAGATGTTTAGTTGTGAAAGAGAATGAAGAAAAAAGGTATTAAGTTGAATAGGGGCCAGAATGGAAAGAAAATATTTAGGATGGAGAGACATGATGATTTTTATATATTGAGATGAGGACACTTCCTCTAAGTAAGTAGGTTAATTAGAATAAAAGAAGCATCTGTGTAGTGGGCCTTTTACAAATCCCACAGTTTGGCTAATTCCCACATCTAACTCTAACCTCCCTTAATTGCCACATGTGGGAGATAGAAAAGGGGAGTCACAATTCTTGTTTTGTATATAGGATCCAGAGAATGATTCTAGCAGTATTGCCTCTAATTGCTCTAATAGCAGTATCTAAATGATAAAGGTCACTGTATGGTCTTGGTTTAGAATCAGTGTGAAGCCATGGAATGTCAATAAAGAAAGCTGCTCTGTAATAAACCTAAGCAGAAAGAGGGGTGGAGTTAGTCCTAGCTAGAAGATGAGTCACACAAGAGGAAGATGGAGAGATCACTGGGCAAGGCAGGGATTTTAATTACATCTCAGTTTGACTACTGCAGAATTTTGGCATTATCTTTATGACACTACCATTGTGGTGGGCTACTGCAGTGGACAATAAATTGTTTATTGTTTTCCCCAAATTTAGGCTTCTGATTCAAATACTGGTCTTCTTTGCAGAATTTACTATATTAGGAGAGAAACGATCAAGGTTTTATAACACAGTGTCTCAAGGCACTTAGAATGCTTTTTCACATAATGAACAGTGCAAGCAATAAGCTCTACGAGATCAGACAGGGGAGAGAGATCACTGAATAAATAGACATTTATAAATGACTTATCTATATATGTAAATCCACTGGACAATTCATTTAGTCTGAGAAGGAGACCATGTCCCAATTTTGTACATAGAATTCATTAAGGTCTTCTGATCTCTCTTGGTTGGAAGGCTCCCATGGCTTGCTATATAGACTATGAAAACTGCCAATAGCCTTTTTTTTAAACCACCCAATTCCATCAATTACCTAAAAGTGCTAGATGCTGAGCACAATCTGAGGTAAAATACAATCAGCCTTGAAAGTCCATGGTGTTTTTATTTTGCTGATATTTCTAAAATGTTTCAAATACCTGTAATACTCAGAGAAATAACCATAGGCTTGAGCTAGGAAGATGTTAAAGAACAATTGCAAAATAAATCGCTTTTCCTAATATAAGTGATTTATCCCAAATCCCCCCAAAGGGGGAAAAAACCAGAAAGCATTGCAGACATTGGAGAATTATAACATATTCCTTAGCACTACCTCTCAATTTTGATGACACTTCTGAAGCCCAGATATTTGTTGGAAAAGTTAAGACAGAAAACCTTGAATAGAAAGAAAGGCATATTGAATGTAAGTGGGGGTGCCTGAGCGGCCCAGTTAGTTGAGCATCTGACTCTTGATTTAGGCTCAGGTCATGATCTGTGCTCAGCAGGGAGTCTTCTTGAGATTTTTCTCTCTCCCTCTCCTTTTGCCCCTCCCCCTGTTCTCTAAGTAAATAAAGTCTTCAAAAAAACGTAAGTGAATGGTCTGAATTGCACCACGGGCTTAAGGGTATCACTATTAGCCACATCTCTAATTTTTCATATAAACTGCTCAATCTCCTACCTGTTTAATATCAGGAATTTCAGTATCTTCCTCCTTTTCTATTTAATTGTCCAAGAATCCTAGAAGAGTTTGCATTAATGGCAAGGAAAATGCCAGACTTAAAAATATAAAGGGGTTAGAAAAAAATGAAGGATAGCACATAGAACAGTAATAAATTAAATTTAACCAAGGGTCTAAGGTGTTGGGAGGGCTTCTTAAAAGTCAATTCAACTCAATAATATTATATGAATATAGTATGATTGGCTAAAATAATTCTGCTTGCAAAGCATTTTACATGGCTTGTGCAGACTGGTTTAATCAATGCCAAGTCTAACTCTCCCCCCACTACCTCCGGTGATCTTCCTATCCTTTAGAGGCTAGAAAGTTAAAAATTTTCAACATAGCTTGTGTGTGTGACCTAAATTCCACCAAGCAAATGTACCACATAAGACCTGGAAAGAGGAAGCTGTCTATATGAAGGGGCAGTCACAATCATGGAAACTGCCTTTTTGAGTCAATTAAGGTGGCATGGGTGTCATCACAGAACAGAAGTGACTATGGGTTTTTGTTAAGAGTCTTATTTTGCTAAGTTTTTTTTTTTTCCTGCCTTTATTATGTAGCATCTGGGCTACTAGAAATTCTGCAAGATAATTATAATAAACCCCCTTCTGCCTAGTAGAGATACAGGAGATTATGGCATCTGCTGCTAAGATTATGGCACCTGCTATACCTTTTCAAGGTACAACAACTGATACCAGAATGGTTTCAAGCAAGGCAATGGGAATTGGGGTTGTTTATCTGACTTGGTTGAATTGAAGGTAGGAAGTGGTCTAGTTGGCAGTAGAGACTGGAATGCTGGTATTCTGTAACACTTAATGGTATAAGAGTTATTAGATTATGGCCTTTGTTACTGGGAAAGGTATCTATTGAAGGCAAAGGCCATGCTTTGATAGGCCATGTTGAAGGGTATGAAGAATATAATGACAAGAGGATGGGCTACTACTTCCAACTGAACTGGAAAGCATAAAACAAGAAAGTTATAGAGGCAAATTATAAAATTTTGATTCAAGTCTTGGCCAAATAATCAGGAAATTTCTACAACTACCCTCAAAAATGTCTTTTATTCCTTTTAGGGACTGGGTATAACAATTAAAACTCGATTCCAAAGGTGGTAAGAAGTGATGATATAACCTAGGCAGAATTCAGAGCTTTGCTGTGTCTTGAGTAACAATAGGAGTATTGATAGGGAATACCAACCTAAGAAATTTTAATGTGTGTACATGAGATGATTTAGTTTGACTTTGAATATTCTGAACCCTCAGACTTTACCGAGTGTCCCAAGACAGCATTAGCAGCCACTTTCCCTGCCCTGGCTGATAAGGCTCTTCCTGCTTTCTTTGAAGATCATGCAATTATTTACTTTGCAAGGGAATACCTATTCTTCTCCATATCCCACCCCATCATCTATATAACTATAGACATTTACAAAAGTTTGACCCAAAGGACCAAACAGATTCAAGTCCAAGAGGAGAAATTATTTCTTATTTAGACTGGCAAAAACCTGGAACTCATTTATTAAAAACTAGATGTAAGAGTGGCTTATGTTAAAAGAAGTTGATATGCTAAAAATTCCTGTTTTGTAGAAGAAAAAGTATAAAGACTAATAGTGGCTAAAAAAAATGGCATGGTATTATCAAATGATAATGGCTCACCTATGTTTAAACATGTCCACAAAGATAATAATGAAAAATCTATTTCCTATGACTTAGAGAAATATCATGTAAGGAATGAATTAGCATGTTTGTAAATCTCTATAGTGAAAAGACTCCTCAATAAGGCAAGAGAATAGGTGGGAGTTGCTACCACTGAACTTAGCTCCCTGATGGCAATGGTACTGATGGTATGCTAGAGTAAGAAGGCCGAGAAATAAAATTTCTTTTAGGGATAGTTACTAAATAAGCAACAAGACTGGAGTGATAATCAAAATGGTATGGCAAATAGCTTTGGCAGGGGCTACTGATCAAGGCATCCCTAGAACTGAAACACTTGGACAATACACTAAAGTTCTACTTGATGAAAACTCTGTTTTCTCATGATGAAAACTCTGGCATCTGAAAAATGGTAGCCAGACTTAAAGTAAATACAGTTGCAAAGCATGGCTCCTCACCTAATTCTTGCATATTCAGAAGCCCTAGAAATGAGGGCAGACCGGATATCTGGAAAAAAAAAAATTGAGACTGCAAATGACATCACATGTACATTATACAAATCTTAGTCTTTCACAAAGCAAACAGTGGAATTTCAGCCTTGTGATTGCCCTTTTCTGCCTCCCTGTCCTGTAGGCTTTGGGCTTGTGTAGCCAGCTTATAGCATTTGTAGGCCAATTCCTTGTAATAGATCTCTCTCTCTTCATATGTGTGTTTTGTGTGTGTGTGTGTGTGTGTGGTCTATGTTTCTATGTAGGTCTCTCTAGGTATATATATAGGTATTATTCAGCCTCTATGCCACTCCATATATATGTGCATGTACATATGTATACATGTATGCATGTAAATGTATGTGTATATACAGTAGAAGTGCATGTATATACATATATCCTACTAGATCTGCTTCTCTAGTTGAACTCTGGCTGATACAACAGGTTAGCAAGTCACCATATATGCTACCTGGGCTGCTGTGATGAACTTATATGCCACAAAGTTGAGTGTGCTCAGCAGGAGTCAGCATCAATTTGAAATGAGATATACGAGACTGGGTCTAATCATGTCTCAAAGGCCCCCAAAAGCTGCACAATCGGGTGACTAATATTCCCAGTGTCCACCTCTACTGCCACTTCTTCTGGCTAAACTAAGACCTCATAAAGAGTTCTTGTATTATCAATTGACCGAGAAAAAAAAAATTAAAATTTACAGAGGATTCAGTCTAATATGTTGGCGTGAGCCAAATGTGGACTGTTTCACTTTATTGTTTATTTTATTTTTTTAAAGACTTTATTTATTTGACAGAGAGAGACACAGCGAGAGAGGGAACACGAGCAGGGGGAGCGGGGGAGGGAGAAGCAGGCTTCCCGCCGAGCAGGGAGCCCGATGTGGGACTTGATCCCAGGATCCTGGGATCATGACCTGAGCCAAAGGCAGACGCTTAATGACTGAGCCACCCAGGTGCTCCTGTTTCACTTTTTTAAAAAAGGTTTTATTTATTTGAGAGAGAGAGAGAAAAAACATGAGCAGGGTGGAGGGGCAGAGGGAGAGGGAGAAGCAGGCTCCCTGTTGAGGAGGAAGCCTGACACAGGGCTGGAACAAGTTAAAAGTGTTCGCCCTCTTAATTTGAATCTTAATTTAAAACCGAACAAGTTAAAAGTGTTCACCCTCTTAATATTCTAGAGAGAGCAGAGATTTTTTTTCTATATGGGTCTCATTATTGCTTTTATTGTCCACATATACTAATTAAGCACTTATATGTTTGACATATTGTAATTTTATCCACAAACTGAAAAATAAACTCTGTAAATTTGGCCCAGTATATAGATTTTTTTTCAAGATTTTATTTATTTATTTAAGAGGGAGAATGAGAGAGAGCACATGAGGGGGGGGGGTCAGAGGGAGAAGCAGACTCCCCGCCGAGCAGGGAGCCCGATGCAGGACTTGATCCCGGGACTCCAGGATCATGACCTGAGCCGAAGGCAGTCACTTAACCAACTGAGCCACCCAGGCGCCCCTAGATTTTTTTTTCTTTATTCTCACTCCCTGCTTCTACATAATATGTGTTTGTGGAACTGAAGTTTCATCACGTTATGAATACCAATGAAGTTACATCATTAGTACTAATTTATATTTCACTGCCTTTTTTTGCTCTAATGGCAGAATGCAAGACCTCAGTGCCCCTTCAGGTGTTAGACTCTTCAAACTCAAAAAAATCTGGACACTTCAAATGCTTTACCTTTTGTGAGTTTTAAGTATCTATTTTGAATTTTAAAAGTAAAAAATTAATTTTTTTCTCTTGCTTTATGTCCTCTCGTAGCTGAGGCATTTAGTTGGAAAACTGGCAAGAAAAATGGGGAAAGGTAGAAGAATAAGAAAAAATGGGGAGAAAACACATACACACACATACATATATTCATAAAATATCTATTATCTATTATTTCCACTCTATGTAGATAGAGAGATGTCAAAACATGGATGCATAAATAGAAATATATATCCATATAGAGTAAGCATTTGCAGTGAGGTACCTAGAAATAGACTTTTCAAGATGACAAAATAAAAAAAAAATGACTAAATTTAAATGCTTCTAAGAGTTTCTATGATGAAGAAAGCAAGTCATTTTGACATATCTCTTTTGTTATGTTTTATTTTGGAATAGTCACCAGGATAACCGTATAGTTATTCAAGTATAGGGAAAATATTTTATTCACTGTTCATAGTGAAGGCTCTACATAGTAGATTGATACCAAATATGAATCCTTTAACTGGAATATTATCTATTCTTTTTGTAAAGGACTTCTCAATGATGAGTGCTGAACCCCTGCACATGGAGAGGATTTTTGATTCTCTACATGGGTGTTGGAAAGCAGGGCTTTTAGCTCTCCTATGGAGGCAATTTGATAGCAAAGCAGAGTCTTCAAACATGAAGTTGAGGGTCTGTGTGCTCTGTTATTAGCTGTGGAGAAACCTACAGGTAAGCCATGTAGAGAGAGAACACTGTATTAGTCGAGTCATGGGAAGATGAACAGTGTGGTGCAGGAGACTTGAGAAAATAGTAATTTAGGGTAGAGTCAATGAATGAAGGTGACAAGAGAATAGTTGAACATAGGGAGCATGTTAGCTTCCTTTTAAGGAGTCTTAGAAATAACAGGGAGACATTTTGATGGAAGGCTTAGGTCCATCAAACTCATCAGTTTGCCCGAGGCTTTCCTGATTTTAGCACTGAAAATCTCACATCCCAGGAAGACCTTCAGTCCTTGGAAGAGAGGGATATTTGGTTCCCTTATCTCCTGCAAATACTCTGATCTACTTGTTTGGGGCCACCCACCCCTCCACACACAGCAGTGACTCTAATGGGCTGCCAGAGCTGAGGGTCACTGCTGTACTGATGAAGCTAGATGAGCAGTCTTGGGGCTAGATTGTAGAGGTTCTTGAACTTTAGGCAAAGGAATCTGTATGTTGTTTTATGTGTATTTTAGAACATTATGTTATTACATGGTCAGCCCAGGAATGATGGATTAGAAGAAAGGGAGGTTACTAAAGAATCAGACGAATAAAGTGGGCCTAAATTAGTGTGGTGGGAATATGAACATCTTCAAAAGGGAAGAGTTAAAGACCTTATACAAAAAAATGGGAAACAAAATGTGGACTATCTTTTCCCTTTTTATTCTAAAAAAGGTGTGGGGGGGGTGAAATTGGGGCAGGTAAGCATCATTATATAATGTCCTCCAACTTCAGGTTATTTGATAGGCAGGTCAGCTTAGAGACATAGAGTGAGGTTTCTATGATCTTTCATGACATGACCTTGCATTGTGATGCCATATAAGTACACAAATCAACACTACCCGCTCACGACCTTCCTTTGCCAACATCTGTTGTAAGGCAAAGATTTGCTCTGCATGTGTACAGTGGGGGTTGGTGACATGCAAAAAGATGTGAAAAAAGTTCAGCTGGCTGTGTAGAGAGTAAGGGAGCAACAGCACCTTTGGGATGTATTTCTGAGCCAGAAAATATACTCACATGCTCATAAAAACAACAGCATGCACAGTATTCCTCATTCACACCACACAATTATACACAGGCACACATTCTTACACAGTCATACATGCACAAACATACACATGTTCAGATACACACCTCTATGTCTTTTTAAAAATCAAGCTGGCTGTGAGAAAATAAGATTTGAAAAGAAAATAGAAAGATGAAAGAAAAAGTCACATTTGCTTTGTTGAATTTATAAGAAACCTTTTTGAGAAGGGTATTGATTTATCATCAGGTAAATAGTTTCATCTCCCATGAAATCCTGTAGACCCTATAGCAATTACTGAGGAAACTTATCTAATGGTCCCTTGGAGGTGTCAGGTACCAAGATATAAACTCCTGTGATCAAAAGGGGACACCTAACCCTTTAATAGCTAATCACATTGTGAGACAACTGACTCTTCCAGGTTCCTCTGCTAAAGAGAAAATTATCAGTTTAAGCCTTGGGCAGAGACTGTCCTGCCTTTAAGGAAGGGACAAAAGGTTGCAAATAAAGAAAAGAGAAAGATATTTAGTTAAATGGGCCCTGCAAGCAAATCAATGATTCTGATTTGAGTGCAAAAATAGGAACAGAATTTATATACATATATAAATATGAATATAGGTATATATGGATATATAAATATTGATATAGATATAAGTACAAATATAAATTTATCTAGAATGAGAGAAAGATGATCCCAAGTGTAGGTCTGGGGCAGGTTTATCTGTGTTCTGAGAGTAGGGCATGTTTTATTTGAAGAAATTTGAGAATAAGTTGTGTTAGGTGAATTATATAACAATTGTTTGAAAGATATAGAAACCAATGCCCAGAGAGGTGAGAAATGGTCATACACCATCATTCGTGGTCTAACCACTAAACCAATAATCTACCATAATCTGTCTACCCAAGAAAGAGTAGAAGAAGGCCACCCACAAAGCTATACCCAGGAAAAGTTCAAAGACTTCAGAACATATCCTTTAGGGAATTTTAAGGAGCATTCAATTCTAGTAAAGGAGATATTTTCAGGTAAGAGACTTCGAAGAACCCTGTAAATCATACCAATTTTGATGATATGTACCATGTTCATTTACCTTCCTCAAGTACCTTAAATAAACAATGCCTATGCCTGCCTGCTTTCATGTCCACTTCACGGCAGGGCACAAGGGTGGCATATATGACTAGTGGAACTTTGGGGCCCTTTTCATTGCAACATGATAACTGCACTTTCTCTGTTTGCACCAGTGGCTGGCCTAGTCTCTCCCTTCTCTAAAAAGTGGCACCAAGGAAGAAGATAACCAGTATTGGAGGAGGTCCTCAGGAAGACAAAATGAGGAGAAAGGAGTGACCCCTGCACATTAACTCCCTCCACTGAGGTGAAAGGGTGGCTTGTCCATAGTCACATAGATGTTTGATTGAGGGAGAAGTAAACTAAGATACAGTCATTCCAAGATGAAAAAGAAAGAAACATAAAATTAACAGATATGATTGCTTATTTTTTAAATCAACAAATAATTATGAATCTTCAATTAGTTGTTCAGTGTATGTAGTCACAGAAGGCCGTTACTGGTGAATGGAAACTGTATGGAGCCCAAACAGTTCTTTGCTCGTGAGGGGCTTCTTCAGGATTATGTTTTCCTAGGGCTTTAAATGACATGAATTCCTTCTCTGGTTTCATCTCATAAAGGTGACAGTGCATTTCCAAAGATAACTCACTGGAATTTCTGACTGGTCATTGAATGTATCTAGACAAGTGTTTAATAATGGTGTAATAAGCTTGTGGCATGCTTGGCAGAAATACACACCAAAAAACCCCACCAAAAATGGAACACATGTGCAAGTAATAGTGGGAAGCATTGCATATTATTATTCTCCCTCACTCATGAGGATTTAAAATGTCCTTTATCTCACTAAAAGCTTTAAGAAGTCCTTTAGTAGAGAAACCAATTTCCCAAATATGTTTGATTTTACATCCCTTTGGGTGGTCCCATTGGAGGAAAATCCCCCTCATGTATTATCAAGGTCTCATGATCTCAGTGGATTCCAAGCTCACTTTTCTCTTTAAGAAGTTACTGCTTTTTTTTCCTCAAGCATCTGATGGTTATTCTTACCAAAACATTTAGACCTGCACCTGTCTAAGGATCTACATCTGCTTACCTTTGTTTTTTATAGAGCTCCTGTGTATAAGTCAGTAAGCTGCTTCTCAGCCTTAGATATTATGTTGTAGGTTCTGTTTACATGGCTTTTTCCAGGACATTTTTTTCTACCCCTTCAATTTAATGCCATCTTTAGGATTATTTATGTTCTCTCACTTATTTTTCCTCTTCTACTTATATACAAGTATTGCAATCAAATTCTATTATTTTAGTGAATAGAGTTTTAACATGCATATGTAGTTTTAAGGATATAAAAGTTAATCAATATAACCTCTTTTGCTCTGAACTCAGAAATCTGGATCTTATTTTAATCTCCGATGTGTCTTATGTGTTACTGTCTTATCAACAAGTTTTTTTTAGGTTTATCCATACATTTCATAATTTAATTGCTCCTTTTCAATTCTAGTATTTTAGTTCTTCCTTTAGTGTTTAATTTCCTCCTCAAAACACAATTTTTATAAGTTACTTTAGTAAAAATTATTAGGCTAGTTTTCTCCTGGTAAATTTGAGAGTTATTTCTCTCAATATTTTGAAATAATATTTCATTGTCTTATGGTTTCAGTGGTTTGCTGAGCCACTATCAGTATAATTTAACTCCATTCCAGAAAATTCTATATGCAATAGAGAGAATTCTAAGATGTCCTCCAAAATTTCCAACTGTGATCTATGAATCTCATATAATCCCCTTCCCTTGAACAGGCACATTCTGTGAATATGATGGAGTAATACTCTGATGATTAGGATATATTATATAAAGTTGAAGGGATTTTACAAGTATGATAAGGTGTCAAGTGTGTTGATTTTAAGGTAAACAAAAGGGATAATACCCTGCCTGAGACAGATCTAATAAGGTGAAAACTCATAAAAGATGTACTGGGACCTTTCTGAACAGAGAGATATTCTGTTATCCTTAAAGAAACAAAAAGCCACTTACAAACTGCCTGTGGTGAGGACAGTCCTCTAGGAGCTGAGGGCTTCTATCCTACAACAGTATGGAACTGAATTCTGCCAGCAACATGAATGAGCTTGAAAGAGGACCCCAAGATCCAAGTGAGAAAAATGGCTGGCTGAAAACTTAATTGCATCCTTCTGAGATCTGACCAAAGGATACAGTTATTTTTTGTCTAGAAATTGGAAACTGAGATAGTGTGTTGTCTTAAGTCATTAAGTTTGTGGTCATTTGGTACACAGCAATAATAATAATAAAAATACATCGCATTTTCTTTCTTCTACCTTTGAACTTTTTTTTTTTTTTAAAGAGAGAGAGAGAGAGCACGCATGGCACTCCAGCAGGTGGGGAAAAGGCAAAGGGAGAGAAATAATCTATCTTAAGCATCTTATCTCATGCTTGGCATCTTATGCTCAGCATGGAGCCCAATGCAGGGCTTGATCTCAGGACCCTGATATCATGACCTGAGCCAAAATCAGGAATCAGACACTTAACCAACTGAGACACCCAGATGCCCCAGAAAATCTCTTTCCAAATGATGTTCTGCAGTTTCATCACCACGTGCCTAAATGTGTTATATTTATTTTATTGGAAACATGTTTCCTGAACCTGATTTTTATTTTCCAAAAATTCTGAAAAAGTTTCAGCTATTTTCCTATATGAAAATATAGGAAAATGAATTCATTCTTATTCTTTCCTCTATGAATTTATCTTTCTTTCTGAAAGTTGGCCTTCTTAAGCCTTTCACTATTTTCTTTATATCTCTTAATATTGTTTATTTTCATCACTTTATCTTTCTGTGACTTATTCTGGGTACATTCTTTAAATTTAATATCCAGTTTACTAAATCTATCTTCAGCTGTATATTGCGATATTTAAAGAATCCACTGTTAATTTAAAATGTCAAAGACTTTAGTTTTTATTTCTAGAAATTCTATTAGGTATTTTTTCAAGTATTTCTATCTATTCAATAGTAGATTTCTTCCCTCATATTTTACTTCCTTCTTTCATTTATTAAATCATTGCAAACCTAATTATTTTATATTTTGTATCTGATCAATTTGAAAAAAATCTGATAGTACAATTAAGTTTACTCAGTATAGTTTCTGTCTATTCATTTATGGTGATTTGTTTGTGGGTTTTTAACTTTGTACTTTGAACTCATGTTAGGTGGTATTTACCTGGGAAAATCGTAAGTGTTCTAGACTAAATGTGACCTGATATTTGTCTTTGTTTCTGCTCAGGTTGCTGAGGCCTCTTTTTATGTGGCTACTCAGCATGGTGGGTCCTGAATCACGAACTTGCCTGAGTGGCGTCAGGCCTGAGTTTATAAATTCTCTGGAGAAAATGACTTTATTTTATTTTTCCTTATTAGAATCTGAGTTAAGATCTTCAAACTTCCTTTTCCCTCTCTATGTTGAGACTATTTTTCATTCTAAGCATCAAGGATTCTGGCTTTCTGTCAGAATTCTATCTCCCCATTCCACATGAGTCCAATATTTATCTTCTGTCATTTTGAGGCTATTTTTACTAAACCTCTTGATTAATGAGATGGGCATGTGCTTTTAGGGCAGCCAAAACCTTAGCTTAATTATTCTGGTTTCCATTCTCCTTTAAATTTCCCTTGGAGATTTCCCTAGTTTTTCAATTTCCTCATATCCACATTTTAAAGTATGTAAAATTTATATTTCTTCAGCATTTTGCAGTTATTTTTAGAGCAAAATTTTTTTTCTAATGATCTATTTTGTTATTTTGTTGGAAACAGATTTTTAGAAATATCTTAAAGGTCAACTAGACCCATATACAGTGTTTGGATTCTCCAACTTCTAGTAATACCACCATTTGTTGAAATTTGGTGCATGCCAGGTAGTTTGCTAGATGTTTTCATGCATTATTTCACTTATTATTACAAAAAAAAATCAAGAATTTTTAATAATTATTTACAATTCATAGAGAGGAAAAATGAGGCTCTGAGAGGTAAAATAACTTGCATATGTTTACATATGCCAAGGAAGCAATTACTAAATCAGAATGCAAATGAAGACTTTTTTTTTCTTTTTTTTTAAACACTTCATAGCTCATTTGTTCCTCTTGCATGGTATTTCTTCCCTACAGCTTTAGTACCAGATGTTTACTCAGCTTATTCTTAACTGCTAATAAAAATGACTGGCTTCCTGTTTTTTTCAGAAAAGTCATTCCATGTGGAGAGTAATTAATTCAGTATTAAGTTACTATTAGCCATTCTTCTTCCCTGAACTACTGGTGAGTTAAAATGCACCTTCACATTTTGGTTTCAGCTTGAACCTCTGAGTTCATACCAGGTTGTCAGCACTTTAATACTTCAGGTCCACTGAATCTTGTTACTTTTTCTATCCTTCCTCATATAAAACTTTTTGATTTTTTTCCCTCATTCTTTCTGGCCATTCCACTCTGAATCCGTCCCAGTTAATATCACTTGAAAAAAAAGTGTCATCAAGAACTGACTATAATTCCGTAGGTATGAGATGAACAGTGATGTGTGGATTTGACTGACATTTCTTGAATCTAAATTCCTTTATTCACCATGTGTTAGAACTCTTTTAGAAAATCACATTTGCCACATTTTTATTTTCCCTTTCTGTACATTTGGTCTGTATCTCTAAGTTTTTCTCATGGGAGCCAACTCATATTTCAAAGTTCACCAATAAGTTACATGTCTTACAGCTAGAGACTATCTGTGCCTTATTGAGACATTTTAACATTTTGGTAGATAAATGGCAAGACAAGCTTTGAATGAATGTCATGTTAAAATTATGATATATTCTATAATGCAAAGTTGTGGCTAGTCTGTCATTTGTTCATGTTGAGGTAGATCAGGACCATTTTTTGAGTCAAAACTTGGCTCTGAGAATTGGCAAAGAAGATGTCAAAGATGATTCCCAGGGTTTTTTGCTAATTCAGTGGGTGGGTGATAGTGATGGTTGGATTCAGTGTAATGTAACTGTATATTGTGAGATGTTTGGGTTGAGATATTTAATTCTGAAGTTCAGGAGAAATGTGAACTAGATTTATAAACTTGAAAGTTCTCAGTAGATAAGAGATATATTAATTTCCTATTGTTGCTGTAACAGATCACCACCAACTTAATGGATTAAAACAATGTGATTTATTATCTTCTGGAGGTCAGAAGTTGGAGATCAGTTTCACTGGGCTAACATTAAGGTATTGGCAGGCCTGCATCCTTTCTGGAGGCTCTAGAGGAGAATCAGTTTCCTTCCATTTTCCAGCTTCTAGAGGCTGCCCACATTTCTCAGCTTGTGGCCCCTTTCATCATCTGCAAAGTCTCTGATTATGTCCTTACATTTTTCCTCTGACTCTCCTGCCTCCCATGAGGTTCTTGTAATTACATTGGGCCTGCTCAGAGAATACAGGATAATCTCCCCATTTCAAGATCTTTAACTCAGGCATACCTGGAAAGTCCTTTTGGTCTTTAACGTATGAACAGGTTCCAGAGATTAGGATGTGGCCATCTTTGGGAGGCCATTATTCAGTCTACCATAGCAGGGAACTGAAACTATGGAACTACAATATTGTACAAGGAGTATGTGTAGACTAATAAGAAAATACAAAGACAATTACTTGAGTAACAATGGTCTTTAAAGAACAACAGAAGAGAGCCTTAATTAGAGGATCATAAGATAGAAGGTTAGAGGAAGGTTGGAGGGAAACATGAGACAGGGCATAACTATAAACAAGACCAAAGGAGGAGAGGTTTTTGAGAAAGAAAATGTAGTCAAGAGTGCTGATTCTTTAAAGATGTCAAAGAAGAGTAGCTATTGTTTGACTTACTTGTCTATTAAAAGTTTCCTGAGAGTTCATGAGAAAAAAAAAAGAATTTTTATGTTCAGAACTCTGCTATAGAAGGCAAAATTATAGTGTATTTTCAAAGAATTCCTTGAAAAAATTAAAAATTTAGAAAGCTCTGACATTTACACACTTACAACTTAGCAACCTGAACATCTGAACTATTCAGCACTGCTTATCCCCTCGGGCAGCATGTTGTAACAGAAAGACTTCCATATCACAGGCACTCTTGTTTAAATTGCATCTCTATCACAAACGGCTGTGTGTCCTGGGCAACAAATTTAACCTTTCTAAACACTCAGTTTTCTTTCCTGTAAATTGGGATAATAATATTTAATTTGCAGAGTAATTGTTAGTATTCAAATAAGAACAATATACCTGGCACACAGTAACACTTCAATAAATGATACTATTATTACCATTTTGGAAGTACTTTCTAAATATATATATATATAAAGCACCATAAATAGCAACTATTATAATGCCTCAAGTTATTCTGGATTTCAAACCAGAAGTGAGGCCAGCCAAAATATGTGCATGCCCTAAAAGACTTTAATTCAGGCCAATACTTTGTCTCCCAATTAATACACACTCCGTGTGGGAAGAACATCAAATGGGATGGCATTTTTGCTTTCTCTCATCACCAATGACATCAGCCGTTGTCAGGATTCTGGAAGATAAAGTTTCAGAGTTGCTCTGCCTGATGTTTAAGTCCCTGATCTGCACCTATCCATCATCCACTGAAACAGATCAGTCTGGGAATCCATCCTTGCTGCTTAATTCTTCACTGCTTCCCTCAGTGAATGATATTCTGGCCATAGTGGGGAAATTCCTGAATATAGTGGTTTTTTTCATGCTTCTAGATTTTTCTTTCCCCAATCAGGACACTTATCCCATTTGCCTACCATTGAGATTCCATTTGGCCTTCATAGATGAACTCAAATGCTCCTCCTCCATGAAGGCTTTCCATGGCCCCTATGCAGAACCGATTATTCCTTCCTAAGTACTTAGCACAACACCCAGCTGCACCTCTGTTTAGCATCAGCCTCTTTTGGCCTTGGATTTAAGCTGATGGTTTCTCTGTATTATTTATCTCCACAATATTTAGGATTTCTCTCTGATTACAAACCAGCTTTTTCAACAGAGCATCTTTCCTCAAGCCTAGCAGAGTGATAACTATATGGTAGGAACTCAGTAGTGGCCCATTTCCCAAATAATTGTTGTCCAGCAAATACTTGTTAAAGTAGTAACTCTTCCTATTAATGAAGAGAATTGATAGGAGGGCAATAAGAGGCAAGAACTGATCCTGTTCAGCTTTAGAACAAGGAAGCTTAGTAACCTAGATGGATAATTCATCAGGATGATAATCAGAATGGTCTCTATACACAGATGCATTTTGCAAAAGGCAGAAATAGATCTGTCGTTTCACTCTGTTTTCTCCAAGACTCCAGTGGCATTGAAGAAAGCAGGTGAAACTAATTTAATGTCCTATTTAAATCTTTCAGGTATTTTTATTTGCCCAAAGCGAAATATCTCACTCAATAAGGACATGTCAGGCCCTCAAATGGATGATAGCCAGGTGAAAAGTTTGCCTGAATAGATAATGAGGCTTAAAGTTCTGAGTTTGTTGCCACAGATTAGCACTGGATTCAAAGGATTGGGAGGGAGAAAGGACTGGGTTTGGAATCAGTAATAACATTCAGTTCTCCCCTTGCCCTGACACCTCTGGATCACAGAGCTCCTTGCAAATGAGTTCTCTCATTACAGATTTTTTTTTTTTTTTTTTTTTTGCATCTGAATGAGATGAAGCTAAAGTTTGGTCAAAAGCAGAATCTCACAGAGGCTGATTCCAGAATATGCACAGCACACATTTTTGACTAGAGACCTGATAGATTTGCAAGTGAAATGTTCTTTGGCCTTATTCAAGAAATGATTTTCATGAGATATTGTGCTCACTTATGTAGGAAACAGAAACTTTTCAGTTCAGCAAAATGCTTTGGATTGTCAGATTCACGTGACCCAAAGACATTTGCTCACAGGAAGTAGGGGAAACATAGGTGATTATTTAGTTTTCATGTACACAGAGATTAACAAATCTAATGGCCTAATAACAATTTGCTCCTGAGCACGTCTTGTCCAATGCCAGTGCTAGAGGTAAAGTACTGCAGGAAAAGAGGCAAGATCAGAATCCGTGGTAAATATGGTATAATGCAGAATAATTCTTTAATTATGTTATAAAATTTAGAAAAAAAACTAAAGTGCTAACAGACTCATTCTTATTGGGTGCTGCCATGATAGATAGAGCTCATTTGATGAATTTAAAAGCAGAGATCCAGTTAGAAAGTAGAACAGAAAGGGGAAAGGGAAGATTCTGTTGGTTTCCTGTAGAAATGAGACCAAAGTCCTCAGACTGGCATCATAATCTCACTCCAACTACCTTGGCAAGTTTATCTATAACTTCTTGCCTTCATGACATTTATTATCCAGCCAAAATAGGTCATTCACCTCTGTGCCTTTCACACATGCTTACATCTCCTTAGGCCTCAAGTACTGTCCTTGCAGAATCCCTAGAAGTTTCTGAATAGGTCTTAAATCTCTCAGTTGGCCATCGTGGTAGAGGTGAGCAAGAAATACTTGGAACTATGGAAATAAGTGTACATAGAACGGTTTGAACTAAAGATGTGGATTTTTGTGTCATCAATATAAGTGTCAGAGTAGAAGCAACGCATGCATAGTTCAATCAAGAAGAGAATACAGTAAGTGAAGAAAAAGCTATCAGAACTATCCATATGTCTTTCAGCAGAAAGGAAAATTAAGGCAGGGAAAGAGTAGTCAGAAAGAAATTAAGCACAGGGAGAAAGTGGGTGATCATATGTGTTAAGTATAATAGAAAAATCAAGGAACATCAAGACTGAGGAAATTCCTGCTGGACTGGAATAATTGGAAGTTAAATTTTGTATCAGAGGCTTGTTACCATGGTGGAGATAGGATCAGATTCACATAAAGTGAGGAGAGAATGAGAAGGAAGCAGTAGAGGCAGCTGAGTAGAGAGAACTCTTGAGAATTTTAGTGTTTGCAAAAAGGAAACAGATGGGACAATAGCTTGAAGGCTGATCTGGGATTCATACCACTCCTTTGGCAAAATTTCTCAGTAACATATTCATCATAAATGATTTTCCTTTCCATAAGGAACCATTTAATGGTAGCAGCAGAGCTTCTTTAAAGCAGTACCCTACTGGTCTTTGCTCTTTGAAATAAAACATCAAATTAGGTTTGGAGGGAACTTTGATCTTCCTAAGACTTAAAGTTATCAAATTATTTTGATTGGTCTTTAATCTCCTTTAAGTCTTTGATTTCTATTATTTGTTATAAATGAAATGCATTAGTTGTCTGCTTTCCCCTTTCCATCATTTGCCCCACATCCCATCCTCCACCCTAGTCTTCCAATTCCTTCCTCCCAATCTCCATTGAATCAATGGTGCAGGACAGAAAGCCAGCCAGCCAAACTTCCTTCTCTCTTTGCACTTCTCCCCACTTGTCATCTTTTAACTAGTCTTTCACAAGGATCCTCTGAAAGTCCCTCTGTACCCCAAACATGGACCCCGTTACTTCTGCTTTTGCATCTCCTCAGGCAAAAGTGGAGGGTGCCTCTCAGACTCTCTTCATAGATTGTCTCTTCATCCATGAACCAAATCCAAATTTGCTTCGGTGCCAGAAAAACTGAACACTCTATTTGAACAAAGGGTATCAATGCTATATGTACTGTAAACAAGTCTGTTAGAATGTGGGTTCGAGGAGGATGATGAATTTCAAAAGCCTGATGACTTTAACACCAAATTAGGGGAAGTTTTCTGATCCAAAAATTGGTTACCATTTATTGTCCAAGTATCTGATGCAGGCACTCATGGCTCCCAAGAATTCCTAAGCTGGGTTAATGGGGTCATGTTATGAATCCCACACTACAAATGACTTGAGTCCAGTGAAATCTCATTAAGGTTAAGAGTATTTCAGGGGATCCTTAATATTTTGATTTTTGTTTTCTGAAATTGATTTTATCTTATAATTTCAGTTCATCTAAATTTTGCATTCTCTGCATGTGATGTTTGACTGTACCATTGACTGTTATGGGAATTCAGCGTTGTACGTCTCTCTCTACACTGTGGTGCATTTAAATTGTGGAATTCTTATACTAAAAATGTAGAATAAAGACTATTTTGAAGATTTAAAAAAAAGGTTTTCCTTTCAAAGCATTCTTAAAGGCTATGTGTGCCTTATACATTGTTGTATCCTGGAGAAAGATCTAAATTCTGCACAAATAACTAAATCTTCATGGCTTCTATATTTGTTGTTTGAAAATCAGGATACAATTACTGCTTGTTAAATGTATATTGTAAAAATTCCCAGGAATATAAAATCATATTTTAAACTTCAAAACCTATATAAAATATATTACTATCATTATAATTAGCTATGTGATTTCTTTAGAAATCTAATACAAAAGATTTCAAAAAAGATTTCAAAAATTTTAGTAGCAAAAATTTTATGAGTAACAATTTGAAGTTAAATTAAGAAAATGGCCATTTATGAAATACCAACACCATATGCCTAGCAGAGAAATATATATTTAAACAAGTTATCTTACTTCATCTTCTATAAGAAGGTAAGTATGAGTTAAATATAGTTTTGCTCATATATTTTATAGATGGAGAGAAAGCCATTGAGATATTAACTAGTACTCTCAAATTCACTTAACAGGTTAGAGAGAAGGATTCAAAGCGATATTATAAAGTTAATATCCATGTTTCATAATCAAATCTTAACATCTGTTTCCTAAAATTTTCTTACATGTACAAACAAGAAATCTAGCAAAATAGCTGCTCGATTTGACTGGACATGTAGTTAAATATCTGTATAATTACGAACTGAGTTCAAAATTGAGGAAGAAATCCAACAAATTAAAAGGTTCCCAGGGGTTTTCTGTGAATGAGTCTCTTTAGATTTCCTGTTTGTTGCTTGCAGAAATGAGCATCGGAAGATCTAAATGAAATGTATTAACACCAGTCTCACCGTAAACTTATTTTAATGTTCCAGTCTTCCTTCTTTCTCCCTAAGGTGGGTGTGATGAGGGCTGGCATATGCTAATCAACCAATTGGGTCCTATTCCCTAATTAAATACTCTCAGGTATATAGAGAGATGCTTAATTAGTAAGCATTTATTCTTGTATTTGAAAGTACCATGTGAAAAAAATGCATCACTATTCTCACTACAATAATCAAATTCTACTTTTACTGGGGACAGAAAAGATGGAAGGCAAGGATAGAAAGAGAATGAGGATGAATGGAAAGGAAAACAATTTATTCCAACTTAAGACCTATTATTTCCTCTAAGGCAGAAGAGGTGGTGCAAGGTAATGGTTAAGACATAGGTTTGAATGTGTAGGCTCTGCAACTTACCAGCAATGTGTTTTGTTTTGTTTTTTAATTTTGTGCTTGCCTTTTTAATATTTTTTTTATTTAGTCACCACACATTACATCATCAGTTTTTGATGTAGTGTTCCATGATTCATTGTTTGCGTATAACACCCCATGCTCCATGCAATACGTGCCCTCCTTAATACCCATCATGAGGCTCACCCATCCCCCCAACCCCTCCCCTCTAAAACCCTCAATTTGATTCCCAGAGTCAATGTGTTTTTGACAGAATACTTAACTGTTTTGTGCCTTAATTTCCTCACCCATAAAGTAGGATTTTGTGATTCTTAAATGTAAAAGAGTTATAATAACCCCTAGCATATAGAAAACCCTAGATATATTATCTATTATTATTTTATTTTCAGAATTATTCTGAAGGTCTCAGTTTTAAATTTTTTTTTCATAAATAGCCAAAGCATACACCGGCATCCAGAAAAAATAGATTTTTAACTCTATTTAATACCAAAATAAGGCTCTTTGAGACAAGTATAAATTCAAGGAAATAATATTGGAGCTTCTTCCAAGTAGAAGAGTTCTTCTGTTGCAATCCATTCACTCATTTATTCATATTTATTTAACATTTATTGTCTATTACATGCCTGTGCCCTGTATATATGACAGCCGTCAATCGCTTCTCTCCCTGTATGTGCTTCACTCCTCACATCAAGAGCTGGAGTCTACTTTCCCTCTTTTTGAATCTGACTGAACTTGCTTTCACAAATAAAATGTAGAAGATATGTTGTGCCAGTTTCTCTTAGCTTTTAAAGCAACTGCCACCTTCTGCTTCCTCTCTTTTGGGAGCCAGCTTCCATGTATGATGTTCAGCTAAGTTGAAACTCAGTGTACTCTGAGAAAGCCTAAGCCAAACATGTAGAGAAGCTATAGGAAGAAGAGAGAGATGCTCATCCAGTCCCTAGCGGTTCTAACCATCCCGGACGTGTGAAAGAAGCAATCCTACATTGCTAACCCTTCAGGTGCCTAAAACTGCCCAGCTAAGTCCAGCCCAGATTGCAGATTTGTGAGGAATCATAAATTGTTTTAAGCTACTTAAGTTTAAGGGTGGTTTGTTAAACAACAGTGGGTAACTGAAACAGTGCTATTAACTCAGTAGCAGTAGCACATGAGTAGTATCTCTAGTTATGAAGTTCTCAGCCTTCATAACTAGTGATTCAGATAAGAAACAGCTAAGAGGTGAGAGGAGATGGAAAACAGGAAAATAGAAGGGTCTGATATTTCATGTATGTTTCTCATGAAGGCAGATCTAGACACTCAAATTTGTCAATATATCCAGAGATTAATAGTCTTCATAAATCAGAATGCCAACTTAATAATATGTTATACCAAGTGAACTGGAATATTCTACTCAGCACATTCATCGTCTGTTCTACCAAGCTACATGAATGGCCAGTTTATGATCAAAACTTTGCATGGTGAGCATGAAACCCAATAGAAGGAGATAGCCCTATGCTCTTCAGGGCAAAATCACAAAACCAGGATAATCTGAGGCTCCTAAGTGGAATAAGCCTGATAAGGAGGGGAGGATACGTGTATCAACTTCTACGAAAACCCTGTTTCTGGAGAGTGCCGGGCATGCATTAAGAAAATCAAGCCATCTGATCTCTTTCTCAAGGCTTCATGCTGTCCACTACCTTTAGTTAACAGTCTTTTTCCAGATAGGGTGTTCAACACCTAATTATGATTGGGTTAGCTTTTCCCATTTGCTATGACTACATTAGAATGATTGATACAAATATGTTCTCTTGAAACAAAACCAAGAACACTGAGATGGCTCTGGATGCTCCTAAAATTCCCGTTTGATTTCTGGCTAGTCCTTAGGGTGATATTTCCACATTTTGTTAAGCACATTTACACCCTAATTTTACTACCATTTACCATGTTATCTTGGATGCATGTTTTATGATAGAAGCTTTTATGCATTTTCCCAGGCTTCTTTATTGTTATTTGCTGTAAGATTGCCTGAAATGTGGCTTTCCATCCTGGATACTGAACTACCCTAGTAATCCATGTATTTCTCGGGCCTCTTCACTTTTTTCCCATGGATGACTTCACTTTTTCTTAGACATATTTATGACTCAAGGTTCTATTTGCAATGTTTTGTCACTTTTCTTTTCATACATGCATCTTCTGAAATTGGACCCCTCACAGTAACATCTGTGTTAACAACTTTTGTGTAGGAGGCTTTCAGGTCTGTCCATCCTTTATCTCTCCCCCAATTCCAGCCTGGCTAGGTAACTTTATTGGAGATTTTACCTGCATCTTAAAAATCAACATGCCAAATATGAAATTCCCCACAGTTCCTCAAAGATCCCCACAAAGCTTTCCTTTGATTTATTTTCCATGTAATAGAATAGCTTTTTTGTGTGACCTACCTATTAACATGCAAGTCACAATCCAGGTCCAGAATTCATCTCAGCATTGTTCAAATCTCTCTCTTCCATTTTCACCACCAGCACCCCAGTTAGGGATCATGTTCCTCTCTCCTAGGACTCCTGCAACAGATATTTAACTTTTCTCTCTGCCTCCTGCTTTTTCAAACTCCAAATGAGTCCATGAAAACTGCCAGACAACTCTTCTTAGCCACTCTCCAATTATTCACTGCTTAAAATCCACCAGGGCTCTTCTTGGTTTACCAAGTGAAACCTACATTTTCAATTTGACTTTCCAGGCCTTCCATAAACATTTAATCTCATTACTCCCATATGTGTACCCTGTATTCTGAGCAAATTGGAATCTGGTGGTGTTATTAGCTACATCACATTTTTTTTTTCAGTTCTGTTTTTGCTCTTCTCTCCACATATAAAGTTCCCTACCTCCATCTTCCTACCTAAAAAAAAAGTAATATATACCTTTGAGGCGCACTGCAAATATAGGCTCTTTCATAAAAATGTTCATAATCCTTCCTACTCTCTCCTTTTTGAATATTTATAGTAATTTGTCTCTATCTCTTATAATATTACTTGCAACTTCAGTCATTTATGTACCAGATTATCCAATCTTTTCCACCAGACTCTAGGGTCCTTGAACAAAGTAGCTGTACCTTATTCCATTTTATAGTCTTAATGACTTGCACAGTGCCTGGCACACTGTAGAAGCTTCAAGATGTTTCTTTAACTTGGAATAAACCAGAGTTAAGTGGCCCACATGGGGATCAAGTCCATGACCTTAGTCTCATCACTGAAGCCTGGCCACAAGAAAAATATGAAAAGTGGCAAACAGCCTTGTTATATTTAAGCTTTAATTAACGTACATTTAATTCTCAAGACAAGTTCCAGTTTAGTGACCCTGAAGAAGAATAGAGAACGTCCTCTATTCATTAACTGAGCAGGGATTAATGCAAGTTCCTCTAGGAATTTCCATTTTAAAACAGTCAATATTTGCCCAAACTGAAAACAGAGATAAGTGCCTAGAGATAGAGACATAGGGAGTCATGAAGTTTTTAAAAGTTAAATGCATTTGGTTAGCCAGAAAAAGTTATTTCCTATATTCTGAGACCTGCTTTAAGTATTGGAAAGGGTAAAAGAAAAGAAAAAAAAAAGGTAAAACATATAATTACTATTCTTTTTATTTAAGATTTTATTTATTTGTCAGAGAGAGAGAGAGCATAAGCAAGGGGAGACACTCAACCGTTTGAGCCGAGGCAGACGCTCGACCGACTGAGATATCCAGGTGCCCCACGATTTCTATTCCTAAAGAGCAGATATATATACATGTGTATATATAGGAAATAAAAATATGTATGAATATGTTTAAATATATGAATATATATTTTTAAAATTTGTATATTATATATAGGCACATATACATGAAATAAGTGAAGGGAAGCACAAATATATACATATATATGTATATTGCATATATGTTTTTTTATTGCTTACTTACTATAGCTTGTAGTCTACTTGCTGTTTACTGTTCATGACATACTTCTATTTGCCTCTCTGTCATAGAGCTTTTATTCCTTTATACTTGGATTATTCTTCAATCTATGACAATCTAGGTCAGCATCAGCAACTTTTTTCTCCAAAGGGCTAGATAGTAAATATTTCAGTCCAGGAGGCCACATATGGTCTCTGTCAAAACTACTCAACCCTGTCACTATAGTGGGAAAGCAGCTGTAGACACTACATAGATGGATGGGTGTGGCTGTGTTCACAGGTGTACAAAACACAAAACAGGTTAGAATTGGCTCTTTGCTGATCTAGATTATTTGCAGACTCCAAAGTTTTCTCCATCCAGGAATTTTTCCATATTTGTCTCTATCTTACTTGAATTCCCCAGTGATTTTTTTCTCCCTTTGGCAAAGGTATAGATTTCTTTGATATTAAAACTGAAAGAGGCAGGGGAGAGAGATTGGAGGCTAAAAAAGATGAAGAAAATGGGATGTTTGATTCAGAGCATTATGGCAAGAGAAATGGAATACATAGTAAGGGGGTTGCATTTACCAAATAAAATCTTCCTCTCTTTCTTTGGGATGCAGGGAGACTTGGGTCAAACCCAGGTGCTTTCTAACGCAATGCAACTTTCTTATTCATTATGGACAAAATAACCACGGACAAAAAATAGAAATAAGCAAAAGAGCCAATTCAATGCCCCCGAACCTTTAGTATCAGGGGAAAAATAAAACCTTCTGAGCAAGAAGGAAGTCAGCTGAGGAAGAGGTGATAACATGTAATGCCCTTCTCATTGTTGTGAACTTGCTGCTCTGAGTTGGCCTGACCTTCAGGGACAGCAGTAAGGTAGGAAAAGTAATTCAACAGGCAGACTACCTAGACCGCTTGGAAACACAAGGAGATTGAACATAAGTTTTCTGGGTCAAAATTCTTGTTATAAGGCATTTCCTTCCCAAGAGCTATGCCAGAGTACATGAGGTAAAACAAGGTGGATATGCAGGGTATATGTCTCATCACTGAACATTTACCAGGCTCAAAGTCAGCATACCAAAAATTCCCTGATGCATCTGACAGTCATTTAACCTCTAAACCTTGCATTTTAATTTTCCTCATTATGACAATATTTTTCTTTTTCTTTTTTATTCTTTTTTTTTTTTTTGATTTGTGGAATAAACTCCTCCTAAATTCCTATCTTTCTATTCAGAATTCCTTTCAGGTAGTACTAACTAACATTAGGCCTTGCAACTAGTTAATTTTTACTTGCATAGGTGGATTTTTATTAGAATGCTAATATAAATTAAAGCTTTGAATAAAACCTTAAATCCTAATTGATCCTAATTGATTATCTTCTAGATTCTTGGTTACTTTCATTCTTGTGGTTCAAAGAATGCACATTTCAAGTTTTATCCCATTTTGTTTCCCTTTTCCTTCACAAAGTCTTTCTCTTAAGATCTCAATTACTAGCACAGTTTTTCCTGAATTTAATAATTTAAGTACTTAATTATTTGGCACCATTCTTACACCAAATTCCTTTATGCATCAGTATTTACCACTGTGGATGGAAATTAACTGTTTACCACACTTATTTCTCTTTTTCCTGGGTATAGAGGTAGGCTGTGTTTCCCAGTCACTCCCCCTGTTTAGTGCAACCATATGATAGAAGCCACTGAAATATGGTGGGAATGATGGGTGTCCCTTTCAAATCTGGCCTATAAAAGATCTCCCACATTATCCATAATATTTCCTGCCCACTGACTAGAAGTTAAGGACTCAGATGCCCTGAAAGATGGTGGGACCATGAGATGGAAGGAAATTGGGTCCCTAAATCAACACATGGAAGGCTCATTTTTGTGAACTTGCAGCTCTGAGTTGGTTCAACCCTTGCAGACACTAGCAAGGTAACGAACCAGAAATTGAATGTTACTTATTATTTATAAAGATTTCTAGAGATTCATCTGTTACAGCAGCTGGCATTACCCTAATTTATATACCACTTAACTCTCCAGGATGCTTTCTACGATTTCATTGTTCCCTCCTCTGTAACCCTCTTCTTTTCCTAGTTGGAGCCACCTGACCTCAATTGAGAGGGATTTTGAAATACAAAGCAGTAAAATATTGCAATCACTTTCATTCCATGTAATTTTGACAACAAACCTGAAATGCAGTTACTGTTTATCCTTAGTCTACAGATGAAGACAAGGAGGATCAAAAAGTTAAGTGTTTTTTTCAAAACTACATAGCTAATGAATGAAAGACCAGTATTCAAATACAATCTGATCTAGTGCCAAAGCTCAGGCTTTTTATATTATGTCATTTTTTTTTTAAACATGTTCCAGAACCTCTAAAGTGTCTTTAATGTTATCACTACTCCAAAAATCTCTTTCTCAACCTACAATGAACACAAAACTTCTGGGAGACCATGTATGGCCTGTGGTGTCAGTAAGGCTTTTAAGGATTAAAGGATAATGAGATAAATATTTTAGGGAAAAATATTTCCCTAAACTTTATTAATAACTTCCCTTGCACAAAGTCCAGGAAGTCTGGTTATGCTGCTTTCTGCACTCCAGAGGGCTTGCTGGGATTCCACCATGGCACCTAGGCCAATGAGAACACTATAAAACTTTTAAGCTTAAAAAGCAGAAATCAAGACAAAATTCTATTGATTTAAAAAGAAGTTAAATATGGGGCACCTGGGTGGCTCAGTCGTTAAGCTCAGGTCATGATCCCAGGGTCCTGGGATCGAGTCCCACATCGGGCTCCCTGCTCGGCGGGAAGCCCGCTTCTCCCTCTCCCGCTCCCCCTGCTTGTGTTCCTGCTCTCGCTGTCTCTCTCTGTCAAATAAATAAATAAAATCTTTAAAAAAAAAGTTAAATATTCTTCTTAAATGTGAGAACTCCATAAATCATGAGTTCCCAGGGGTGAGGTGACACATGACATCACAATCCACATCATCTTTATAGATAAGAGTAAACTATCTCTTTTTGTAGAATGCCACCATGTCAAAGCTAGCACCTTTCTTATGAGTCCCATCATTGCTCTCACCTTCCATTTGCCTTGTGATGCTCAGTGAGGACGCTGTTGTTATTCCTTTTGTAGTGAAAGAGCTAAATCATGGAATCTCAGCTAAGTTAATGATAGTTTGTTATTTTTTTCCATTTAAAATTAAATGACAAATGAATAGTTCTAAGATTTGGGCATTTACTGAGTTTCTACTATGTACCAGCTATAAATTTGATAAACATCATTTTATACTATCTTGGCCTTTATTTAAATATTTGCTGATATCTATATACCAAATACTATTCTTTGTGCATGCTGATATATAGCCAGAGGCTAAATGGACAATGTTCTTACTTTAGGATGCCTATAACAACCCTTTGAAAAAAGTATGTTTACCATTCTACTACAGATGATGATTGAGGATTACAACAGTTAAAAACCTAATCTAAGACTCCCAGAGCTGAATTTAAACATGCCATAATTCAAACTCATGATCATTTGATATAAAGTCAGTGATAAGCCTGTTAGGATGTGGTTAAGGGC
Organism: Mirounga leonina; assembly: GCF_011800145.1. Classification (NCBI taxonomy): domain Eukaryota; kingdom Metazoa; phylum Chordata; class Mammalia; order Carnivora; family Phocidae; genus Mirounga; species Mirounga leonina. The sequence continues at coordinate 35,797,123 of NW_023270305.1, read as the reverse complement.
AAAATATGGGGGAAAATAGAAAATTTCATAACCTGATGGAAATAATAATCTGACTACTAAGACAGTACTTATGTTTTTTAAAAACTCAACAGACAGTATAGTTTAGGGAAAAAATGTACTGGTCAAATAATCATACATACATTAGTACTTTTGTGCTGAAGTATAAGAAAAAGGGGGTCTGGAAGGTTTTCATGGAGAATTCCACTGGGTGTATATGCCTACAAAGATATGAAGAGAAAAATGACTGTCCAGGGGAGATAAAATACAGAAAGGGAGAAATTTATGTTTGAATCATAAGAAGTTAAGCATAAATAATGTAGGTGGTGTAAAAAAAAAAAATGAGATGTAGGTGGGATCTATTAGGATATTGTATTGAAAGCCAGGAGAGGAATTTATATATTTTTTTAAAGATTTATTTATTTTAGAGAAAGAGAGAGCAAGCAAGTGGGGGGAGGGCAGAGAAAGAATCCTGAAGCACACTCCCCGCTGAGCACAGAGCCTGACGTGGGGCTCACTTCCAGGACCCTGAGATCATGACTTGAGCCAAAATCAAGAGTTGGCCACTTAACCAACTGAGCCACCCAGGTACCCCAGGAATTTGTATTTTTAAGGACAGTATTTGGAAGTCAGTGTATTGATGACTGTTCAAAAGCAAAGTATAAACAATTATCTTCAGGAGGGAGAGGCCAAGACATCAATAGAGGAGGCTCCTGACCTTTCTACCTCCCACAGATGCACCAAACATACAGCTACACATAGAGCAATTCTCGGTGAAAAAAATACAGCAATTAGCTGAGTGACTCCTACACGGTAAGAAAATACCTAGACGAAATGAGAGAAAAGGTTGACATCTTCTCCATAGACTCTACCTCTGACACAGTAGCATACAAGCAAGAGGCAATCTCCAATTCCAGGTTTCTCCCTGAGGAGTGAAGGTTTTGGATCACACATAGTGCCTCAACTTTTAACACTTCCATCCAAGGGATAGGTCCCCAAAACACCTAGTTCTGAAAGTCAAAAGGGTTTGTGTCCATGAGACCCATTGGACTATAGCAAACTTAACAAGCATGTGAATGAGCACTTGCTGTGGTTATCCCCCAGGGCTCAGCACAAAGAAAACAGGCAAAAACACCAGTCTTCCAATCTGTCCCTGAAAGGGGTTTGACTGCATATTTTATACACTGTTTTCTACTTGTCTGCCTTCTAACTTAGCACACATCTAGGGACTTGCTGCAATTCATTCCAGAACCAAGGGGAGTTGATGAGCACTTCTACTACCTTCTCCCTCCCTTGAAGCTCACTTCAGTGCTAAAACCAGCATCTCTCTGGAAGGGGCTTGTATACATGTATGGCACCACAGTTTTTGTGACTGCTACCCAAAGGATGGCCCCTGGATTGCCTGGCTCTGGTTCCAATGGGGTTTGCATTCACAAGTACAATAGGACTATAGAAAAACCAAGAAACAGTTTTTATTTATTTTTTATTTTTTTTAAGATTTTATTTATTTATTTGACAGAGACAGCGAGAGCAGGAACACAAGCAGGGGGAGTAGGAGAGGGAGAAGCAGGCTTAAAAGCAGGCATAAAACAATAGTCTATTTTATGCTAATAACAACACCAAATACATAGAAAGGTTCTGCATTTTAACATCCCCACATTTTGTTTTTGATGTCACAATTTACATCTTTTTAGTGTGTCCATTAACAAATTATTGTACTTATATTTTTATACTTTTTTCAGTTAATTTTTATGCTAGAGACACAAATGTTTTTCCCACCACCAATACAATATTAAAGTATTCTGAACTCAATAAAGATACTTACCTTCACCAGTAAGTTTCACATATTTTGATATGTTTCCTGCTACTAGTTAACATTCTTTTGTTTTCAGCTTAAAGCCTTTTTTTTTTTTTTTTAACATGTCTTATAAAGCCAATCTAGTGGTGATTAACCCCTTCAGCTTTTGCTCTCTGGACAACTATCTTTCTTTCTTTTTTTTTTTTTTTTAAGATTTTATTTATTTATTTGACAGAGAGAGAGATAGCGAGAGCAGGAACACAAGCAGGGGGAGTGGGAGAGGGAGAAGCAGGCTTCCTGCTGAGCAGGAGGCCCGATGTGGGACTCGATCCCAGGACCCTGGGATCATGACCTGAGCCGAAGGCAGACCCTTAACGACTGAGCCACCCAGGCGCCCTGGACAACTATCTTTCAATTCTGAATAATATCTTTGCCAGATAGAGTATTCTTGGGTGGCATTTTTTTTCCCCAGCACTTTGAATATGGTATTCTATTCCTTTTACTCTGAAATACCTACTGAAAAATCTACTGATAGTCTCACTGGGGGTTCCCTTGTACATGATAAGTTGTTTTTCTCTTGCTGCTTTTAACATTCTTTCCTTAACTTTAACTTTTGGCAATTACAATATATCTCCTTATGGGCCTCTTTGGATTTGTTTTCTTTGCAACTCTCTGGGATTTCTGGATCTGGATGTCTGTTTCTTTCCCAGGTTGGGAAAGTTTTCAGTCATTTCTTTGAATAAGCTCCCTGTCCTTTTCTTTCTCTCTTTTTTTCTGGGACCCTTATAATGTATACATTGGTCTGCTTGATGGTATCCCTTAGTTATCCTCACTCCTTTTTAATTTTTATTTTATTTTATTTCATTTTATTTTTGCTGATTGGATTAATTCCACTGTCCTGTCTTCAGGTTCACTAATCTTTTTTTCTACTTGATCTAGTCTGTTGTTGACCCCCTCTATTAAATTTTTCAGTTCAACTGTTCTTCAGCTCTATGATTTCTCTTTGGTATATTTTTTTGTTGTCTATGTCTGTTAAAATTCTCACTTTCTTCATTCATTAACTGAGGTGAATATCTTTATGACAATTTTGATTCTCTATTGGGTAAATCACTTATCTTTTTTTTTCACTGGGATCAGTTTGTGGAGATTTGTGTCGTTCTTTTTCTTGGAACATATTTCGCTGTTTCTTCACTTTCTTTGACTCTCTGTGTTGGTTTCTGCATGTTAGGTAAAACACCCAGTCTTGACAGATTGGTCTTGTGTAGATGAATCTTGGCAATCAGCCTGGTCTAAGCACTGGTTGTTTTTTAAACCTTTGTGATTGTCCAAACCACTGTATTTGTTCTTAGTGGCTTCCAGTAGTTGAAAGTGTTTGAAAACAGACCCACCAATGTCCCAAATTGGAGGATCACACTCAGCACCCAGATGCAGGCTGATTGGAAGCCAGACTCTCAGGCAGCAGCTAAGGAAATATGTAGTTAAGCCTCTTGCAGGAAAAAAACTGGAAGATGGGAATTTTTGCCTGTTCCCTCTGTGCTAAGCCTAAGTGTATAGCCATTGGGGGGTGCTCTTGCACCTGTTTAAAAACTGTTTCTTGGGGCGCCTGGGTGGCTTAGTCATTAAGCATCTGCCTTGGGCTCAGGTCATGATCCCAGGGTCCTGGGATCGAGTCCCACATCGGGCCTCCTGCTCAGCAGGAAGCCTGCTTCTCCCTCTCCCACTCCCCCTGCTTGTGTTCCTGCTCTCGCTATCTCTCTCTCTGTCAAATAAATAAATAAAATCTTAAAAAAAAAAAAAAAAAGAAAGAAAGATAGTTGTCCAGAGAGCAAAAGCTGAAGGGGTTAATCACCACTAGATTGGCTTTATAAGACATGTTAAAAAAAAAAAAAAAGGCTTTAAGCTGAAAACAAAAGAATGTTAACTAGTAGCAGGAAACATATCAAAATATGTGAAACTTACTGGTGAAGGTAAGTATCTTTATTGAGTTCAGAATACTTTAATATTGTATTGGTGGTGGGAAAAACATTTGTGTCTCTAGCATAAAAATTAACTGAAAAAAGTATAAAAATATAAGTACAATAATTTGTTAATGGACACACTAAAAAGATGTAAATTGTGACATCAAAAACAAAATGTGGGGATGTTAAAATGCAGAACCTTTCTATGTATTTGGTGTTGTTATTAGCATAAAATAGACTATTGTTTTGTATAAGATGTTTTAGGTAAGCCTCATGGTAACCATAAACCAAAACCTATAGTAGATATGCAAAAGATAAGCAGAAGGGACCCCGAGCATACAAAACAGAAAATATCAAATCACAAAAGAAGAGAGCAAGAAAGAAACAGGAATTGTAAAATGGCCAGAAAATAATTAACAAAATGGCAATAGTAAATCTATACCTATCAATAATTATTTTAAATGTAAATGGACTGAATTCTTCAATCAAAAGAATGGCTCCAAATCAAGTGCAAGTCAAAATTCAAATCAAAACCAAATGAAATATCATCTCACACCAGTCAGAATGGCTAGTATCAAAAAATACAAGAAATAACAGGTGTTGGCAAGGATGTGGAAAAAAAGGAACCCTTGTGCACTGTTGGTGGGAATATAAATTGGTGCAACCATTTCAGAAAACAGTATGGAGTTTCCTCAAAAAAAATTAAAAATACAAATATCATATGATCTAGTAATTCACTTCTGGGTATTTACACAAAGAAAACAAAAACACTAATTTGAAAAGATATATGCACCCCAAGCTCACTGTAGCATTATTTACAATAGCCAAGATACAGAAGCAACCTAAGTGTCCATTGATAAATGAATGGATAAAAAGATGAGATTTTGCTGTTTGTAACAACATGGATGAACCTAGAGATGAAATAAATCAGATGAAGACAAATACATGCGATTTCACTTACACATGAAATCTAAACAAACAAACAAACAAAAAGAGTCATAAATACAGAGAACTGGTGGTTGCCAGGGGGGAGAAGGGGGGATGGGCAAAATAGGCGAAAGGGATTAAGAGGTACAAGCTTTCAGTAATAAAATGAATAAGTCACAGATATGGAAAGTACGGCATAAGGTATATAGTTAATAATATTGTAAAATTGTTGTATGGTAACAGATGAGGACTATATTTATCATGGTGAGCACTGAATAATGTATAGAATTGTCTAATTACTATGTTTTACTCCTGAAATTAACATGGCATTGTATGTCAACTGTATTTTAATATTAAAAAATGGTTTAAATTATTATAATTGCTACAAGAATTTTGGAGAGTATATATAATAGGAGATGATAATAATCAAAATATATAAAAATGTCCATATGTTTGTCTTAAGTGCTTTACTACTGATATTGAACTCTACAGAAATAATTAAAAAATAGGATAAAGCTACATGTGCCAAATGTTCATTGAAGCATTGTATATAATAGCAAAAAATATAGAACTAGGTTTGGTTTTCATAACATAAAGGTAAATTATGTTACATCAACTTAATGGAAAATTACTCAGCTATTAACATGAGTGGCTATGATAATCATTTATTTATTTATTTATTTTTAAAGATTTTATTTATTTATTTGAGAGAGAGAGAATGAGAGAGAGCACATGAGAGGGGGGAGGGTCAGAGGGAGAAGCAGACTCCCTGCCGAGCAGGGAGCCCAATGCGGGACTCGATCCAGGGACTCCAGGATCATGACCTGAGCCAAAGGCAGTCGCTTAACCAACTGAGCCACCCAGGCGCCCTATGATAATCATTTAGAAGCATGGGAAACTAGATTCTAAAAGTCAGTTAAAGCAGTGGATTATAAATTTGTATAGAATTGGGATTACAGCTAAGCAACATATTTGTTATTGTACAAAGGCATAAGTGAAATTTGCAAAAGTAAAGAGAGAGAGAGAAAAAACCTGAAAGGATTAAAAAACCAAACCAAACCAAACCAAGACCCAACTATATGCACTTTAGGAACACACATCAAAGTGGAGGGATGGAAAAAGACGGAAGCCAAAAAAAAAAAAAAAAAAGTTAAAAAAAGCAGGAGGAATTATATTTAGATAAAATAGACATTAAGCCAGATCTGTAACAATAGACAACGTCATTATGTAACAATAAAGGGGTCAATTCAAGAGGATATCATAATTGTAAATATTTATGCACCCAACACTGGAACACCTAAGTATATAAAGCAAATATTAACAGATTTTAAGAGAGAAATAGCAATACAATAATAGTAGAGGAGTTCAATATCCCATCTTCAACAAGTTACAACATTTTGATGGAAAATAAATATGGAAACACTGGACTTAAATTATACATTAGACCAGATGGATCTAATAGACATTTACAGAACATTCCATTCAACAGCAGCAGAATATACATTTTTCTCAAGCACACATGGAACATTATCTGGGATAGATCATATGTTAGTCCACAAAACAAATCTTAATAAAATGAAGGATAAAGATCATGCCATCATCTCAATACATGCAAAAAAGAATTTGACAAAATTCCACATCCTTTCATGATAAAAACTCTCCACAACCTGGGTATAGAAGGGACATAGCTCAACATAATAAAAGCCATATATGACAAGTCCAGGGTTAACATCAAACTTAAAGGAAAAGCTTTCAGAGATCAGGAACAAGACAAGGATGCCTACTCTCTCCACTTTTATCCAAAATACTTGAAGTTAGCCAGAGAAATTGGTCAAGAAAAAGAAATAAAAGTAATCTAAATTTAAAGTAAAATTATCTCCATTTGCAGATGACATGATTTTACATATAGAAAAACCTAAAGATTCTACCAAAACAGTGTTAGAATAAACAAATTAAGTGAAATTGCAGGATACAAAATCAATACATAAGAGTTAGTTGTATTTATGCACACTAACAGGAAAGTATTGGAAAGAGAAATTAAGAAAACAATCCTGATTACAATAACAACAAAAAGAATAAAATACTTCAGACTATATTTAACCAAGGAGGCAAAAGATCTCTACACTGAAAACTATAAAACTCTGATGAAAGGAATTGAGGAAAATAGAAATAAATGTAAAGCGATTCCATATTCATAGATTGGAAGATCCGGTACTGTTAAAATGTCCATATTGCCCAAAGCAATCTACAGATTCAATGCAAACCCTGTCAAAAATACAACTGCATTTTTCACAGTTATAAAAATCCTAAAATTCTTACATAATCACAGAAGACCCTAAACAGTCAAAACAATCTTAAGAAAGGAGAACAAAACTGGAGATGTCATACTTCCTAATTTTAAGCTGTATTGCAAACCTGCAGTAATCAAAATAGTGTGCTAATGGCATTAAAAAAAAAAAGACACATAGCCCATGGAATAAATTAGAGTTGATTAATTTTTGAAGGAGCCAAGAATATATAATGAAGACTAGTCTTTCCAATAAATAATGTTGAGATGTAAAGATTCAAAATACACAATACAAATTCAAAATAACTCATAGCAAAAAACAAACAACCCAGTTAAAATATGAGCAAAAGACCTGAAAAACATTTTTCCAAAGAAGAGATAGACATGGCTAACAAGGACACGAAGGAGTGCTCAACATCACTAATCAGCAGGGAAATGCAGTGAGATATAATACTGTAATGCAATGATATCACAATGAGATATCATGACACATTTGTTAGGATGCCTATTATCAAGAAGAAAAGAGAGAATAAGTGCTGGGGAGGATGTGAAGAAAAGGAAATTCTTTTACACTCTTAATGGTAATATAAACTGGTGTGGCCACTATGGAAAACAGTATAAAGTTCCCTCAGGAAAATAAAAATTGAACTTATTGTATGATCCAGCAATCCCACTTCTGGGTAATTATCTAGAGGAAATGAAATCATAATCTTGAAGAAATATTTGTACTTCCACAGTATACAAATGTTAACTATTATTATCACCAACCTTAATCAAGTCAAGACCTTGTTTTGTCATTTTTTACTTATGAAGAGCTTACAGCTTCTAAGGATATTGGATGCCTGCCTCTGGTTCAACACAGTGACCATTTCCCTTTGTCCAGCCTCTTCTGATTTCAGTGCCAACCAGACTCTTTTCTCTAAGTGACTCTAGTCCAATCTCTCCTGCTTCTAATTTAGCCTTGCATTTCTTTATTAAGTCTTGGCTTTTGCCTTGTTCCCATAATCCAGATCCTTCTCAGAAACGGAGTCCTCTAATAGAAGAGAGAAGCATGACCTATGTGAACACTCGGAGCCTGTCTCTACTTCTCTGTCAATAGCCTTGGACATTGCATAGTTTCCCTCTCCCTCAAGGCCAAGGTCTCCCATTCTTTTATGGAAAAGGATTGATAACTATTCTAGTTTAGGAGAGTCACATGGTCTCTATCATAACTGCTCAACTCCGCCACTGTATCACAAATGCAGCCATGAAGAATACATGAATGAATGGGCTTGGTTACATTCCAATAAAACTTGATTTACAAAAAAAAAAGGTATGCAGGATTTGCTTATGTTCTTAGTTTTATTTCTGGACCTCTGCTCTAGGCCTCTGGCAGGCTCTTCTTCTTTTAGCTTAATTCTGTGGGACTCCAACAATCTCAAAGGTAACCCACCCAGGGCCAATAATTTTGCCAAAGGTGTGACATGGACCATAAGTCAGAAAAAAAGAAAATTTCATTTCTACCTTTTATATTTTTTTGCTATGAATCTCAAGAGCAACACTTAAAATGTATCTCCACCTTGTTTTTATCCATTCTTCATTAGTAAGTCAGGCTCCTGCTCCCAAGATAAGGATATGTAAGCAACATAACCACAAGCTGTCACTGGTGGTTAGAGACACCCCACAGGGAGTGTGCTGCACACTTGCAGAGTTGACTCAAGTTTGCCTTTCAATTTGGCAGCAGGTGGAGTATCAGGTTTCTCATCACCATAAAAATAATGTAATCCCCATCTCAAATTGGAAAAAGTCTCCCAGGAATAAACCTTGAATATGCTGCTGGTATTTCAGGAAAAGAGAAGCAGGTCTTAACTGAGAGAATTACTGACCTCTGGGGCTCTTCTTAAGAGTTAATAACAGAGCCAAGAAGTGCCCCTCCTCTAATCACTGCCAATCCTTATATCTCTGTTTCGGTACCATGAATGTTAAACTGTTCAGACACCATGCCCTATAGCTTAATCCTGCTTCTCTCTCTTATATATCCAACCACTTTCTCTTAGATGGATTGTTATTTTTAAACACATTTAAATTTCTCCCAAGTAATTCAAAAACCAAAACAAGCAAACATTTCCTCTCTTTTTTCCATAACTTTTATTCCTTCTTAACTATCTATGCCAGTTGTCTCTACTTCATGCCACTTTCCCCTCAGCCCTTCCAATCTGGTTTCTAGCCTCATCTTTCTACTAAATCAAGTGTTGTTAAAGAACATCACTGACATAATGATTGTTGAATTAAATGAGCATTTTTCTCTCCTCAGTTTTCTTGATTCTGAACAACATTTGATAAAGTTGACCTCTTCCTCCTCCTTAAAATACACTACTTCCTCGGCTTCCATGACAAATCTCTTCCTGAATTTCCTCTTCTCTCTGGCCACTTGCACGGCCCTGTTCAGTGCTGTATTTTCTCATCTTTACCACCACAGTGTCATGAAGTTCCTACTTCATGCTAAACACCAGGCAAATCTTAGAATATAATCAGGTATAAAAGAAAAGTCTAATCGTGATATGTTAAAGAAGTGGTATGTAATAGTCCCAAGCCCCTTATTCCTTCCTGCATGGCAGTTATTAATAACAGTAGAATTGGGGTGCTGGGTGGCACAGTTGGTTAAACATCTGACTCTTGGTTTCAGCTCAGGCCCTGATCTCAGGGTCATGAAATCGAGCCCTGTGTCAGGCTCCATGCTCAGTGCAGAGTCTGCTTTAGATTCTCTCTCCTTCTCTCCCTCACAGCCACGTTCTCTCTCTCTCTGTCTCTAAAATAAATAAATCTTAAAAAAAAAAAAAAGCAGTAGCATCTTGTTTTAAAATTGAGTCTTTTTTTTCAATCATAGCAAATACTGGTATCAGTGGAGCTCAATGGGAACTTTACATTCACTTAATATTTACCTGATTCTTCCTTTACCTAAAGCTCAGTTCATCTGTCCCTCCAATTTCTGACACATTTACTGGGACAAGTTCCACAGTATACAGCTCCCTTCCCCTTATCATGACTTTATGACACTTAACTGACAATTGAAGAATAATTTTAAGTCAAAGACTTTCATGATTAAGTCATGCCAATGGCTTCAAGTGTACAGAGAAGAGGTCCAATGAGAGAATAGGATCTTATTAATATTGGAGGCAAAGGGGTCCACAGCCCTCAGAATATGGGCTGTGGGAGGGGTGGTTTTGTGGTGGTGGTTAGGACAGAAAAATACAGTGCAAAGAAACCTAGAAACAACATATGAAATGATGCTAAAATTAAAATAAGTCCCAGAGAGAAAGGTAGAGTTAAGCTACCAAATTTTTCTACTCCGTTATTTTTGCCTAACTCTTAGACTATTTTGAGAGCCATTAATTCAATCTTAACCCTAGAAAATATTCATTTTTTTCTCCAGAGATACAAATTTGGCCTTCATTTGAGGGTAATTGATTATCTAAAAATTTCACATCTTTAGGTCTCTACTGAATTGTCTCAAAATCATCCCATGGATCAAGAGTTATGAAATAGAAAAGACAAACAGATGGATGGCAAATGCCAAAGCTGAGGCCCTTCTGTAAGGATTTTGTGTTTCCCATTAGAGAAATAATGCAGCCTCCATCTAATTTGCAAGTTTAAAATTGCAAATCTAACTCTTGGGAGAAAATTGGGTAAATCACAAGTGAGTATTGCTTAAGTTTCACATGAGTAAATATATTGTGGTTGTGTTGGTATTATTCAACACTCAGAGCCACAAAATACATTTTTTGTATCATTTTATTTGTAGAAGAATGGCACAATTATTTTCAGAATAATTAACTCCTCAGTTTAGTGACAATTATGTTCCATTATAATAATTAAAATCATACCCTGCTATTTGGATGAACTCAATAGAATAATGATTTCTTAGGGGAAGATTTAATCGGATCATTTTTTTTCTCCAGCATTAAAAATATCTGTAAATTATTTCAATTCATTGTATCACTGCTTGTGAATTTTTCTGCTGTCCTACGGAAAGAAATATCACAAACAAAATGGCAGTCTCAACCCACCCTTGAACCATCTGTGCATTATAATTGTTACTGGAGGTATGCCGGGGCTTGGCAAAATGCAGAGCTCATGGCTGGGCATAACAGCAGGGTTACAGATGGTGGGAGTACCTGAAATCAAGTGGGTTAAAGCAGGTGGTGAGCAGAATATTGGTGTTTTAGGGGACTGGTCTATTGAAAGGAGAGCTCTAGTAAGTGAGTGAGAGAAGTGAGGAAAGGTCAATAGCTCTCTTGGGGATGAAGTTGACAAGAGCTTGAAAGAGTTTTAGGGCCCCAAGCAAATGGGCTGGAATTCAGGAAAGCACTCCTGCTTTAAGGATGAACTGAAGTATAAGGCAGAAAACCAAGAGGAAATGTGCTAGCCCAATATAAGTAGGTGTTAGGGAAGAGTTAAGACCTTTTGGATATTTTGGTGTTTTATTTCACCCTGAAACATAACAGAGACTGGGATCATAGCAGTGCAGTGATCAACCCTACTTAATGTATTGGTAGGTAATGCTACTGCTACATAGTTTGTCTCAATTTGAATTACTCATATACTGAATGCAGAGGGTAGGAAATTTGGATTGAGGCAGGTGTTGAGGGTCTTAATATGAAAAGCATAAACTTGGGGCATCAAGGCAAGAGTCAGAAGCAATAAACTTAGAAGTGCACTTAGGTAATGGTAGATTCTTTAGATAATGGTAGGTTACACGGTGGCCCTCTTTGTGTACCCTTGTCAGTGTGAATGACTTGGGAATAAGAGGCAGTTTGTAGCGAGACAGAAACCATTAGAGTAAGAGGTCTACAAAGTCAGGCCAGGTACCTAACATGGTCTGCCACATGGTAAGGGTTTAATGCATATTTGTTGAATAAAAATGGATTAATTAATAAAATGACTGCTAGTGAATTCTGTCAATTGTAGAATTCTCAGACTCTCTAAACATAGGGGTGGGGTCAGGGTTTATGATTAATTGGCAGGTTCTTTATTATTTCCTGATTCTTTTTCTTACCACTTTATTGTGTTATAGTAAATGTATACCTCATGAGGCTCAAACTTTCTAGCTCCAACAGAGGCAGGGAAACATTATGAATTCTGGGAAAGAATAGCTTCTCCAAAGGCAATAAAACAAGAAGAGAATGTAAAAAGTCTTATAAAGAGGATTAGAGTTTACTTAGGGCTAGGGTGAGACAGCCAGTCGCTACAAGAATTCCTAACTACCCTGAAACAGGAAAGGACCTGAGAGGGTTAGTGTGCATCCTTCTTGAGACCCAGGTTCCTTGAACCTGATTCCTCCACTCTGCCCTCTTGGTGCAACTGATCCCACTCTTAACCAAGGGACTCAGTAGTAACTCAGCCTAGGAAGGAGAAGGTGCCTGAAATTCTATAGAAAAAACTATATAACCTGCTGGTGGCTCAGTACTAGAATAAAATGACCAAAGATTTTATTTTTTTAACAATGTAGAGAGTCATGATTGTCAGTGTCTAGAGAGTCATCTGGTATTTGGAGGAAAGCTACATCCCAGAAGAAAAAATACTTCAAACGATTTGGACCACAGTCTCCTATACTGAGTGGCACAAAGTCTAACTGCTGTTGGATACAGGTAAGATTGTCTAAGGACACAGTGGCAAATCCTTTGCTGGTTCTTTGGAATTAGCACCACCTATGTCCCACAGCTCAGTTCATTCATAAACTTAAGCCAGATATGTCAAACTTATTTTTTAGCTATTCACCCTGTTTCCTTTTGCTCTGAACTTAAATTTTTCAATTCATACCATCACACTGAGCCCAGATATTTATTTCTAAACTTAATTCCTGTATCTGCATCAGGATCGTTCTCTTGGTGGATCTGACTCAGCCTAACTATGATTTTTGAGTCATTGGCTTTCTGTAGCATCACTAATACCTTCTTCCTCAATCATTGTATTGATTTTGTAAAACTTATTCTAGAATTATCTTTCCTACTGCACCACCTCTTACAGAGTAACATTACACTTAGCTATAAAGCTTGAGAACATAAAGCATGATTTCTCATTTTATTCCCAGTCATACACACAGTGATTAGTAGTCAGTACATACTGGTTGAATGAATGAATGACAAGATTATATCTGCCTTATTTTAAACAAGAGTTTATAAGAGTTGTCTTTATAAAATGAAAGCTAGAATAGCTTTTCAAAGTTCTACATCCACTTTACATCATTATCCTGGAGTTGTGGACATGTTTCTTGCCCTTCAATATCTTCCAATCTAGTGGGGAAAACAGACATACACATGGTATCTATTAGGGGCTGGTGAAGATTTATACAGATGCTGCAGGAAGATGAGGGAACAACTGTGCAATCTGTTAGGGTGAAGAAAAGGAAAGGATAGCTATTGTGATCTTTAAATATTGAGCAGTAAGTAAGCAAATGAAGAGGAATGGGGATTGATTTCTATGGGAGAAGTGGGTATGGAAAGATATAGAGCCTTTCTAACAGAGGGTTATTACAATAAAAGTCAAGAAGTATGATAGAGGACAATTACTTGCAATTTAAGTGTTACTGGAGCATGAAGTTTCAGGCAGAGAAAGACCTGAATGGGACTGGAGAGTTGGAAAGGACCAGATTACAGAGGGATTTATACTCTGATAAGGATCCTAAATGTTTTTCTATGGGCAGTAAAGGAAGGACATAGGTAATTAGCAATTTAGAAAACTCTGGAAGATATGCAAATGATTAGTTGAGATGGGCAACTCCCAAGGCAGGGAAACCAGTTAGAAAAACAAAGCAATAATCTAGAGGAGGGAGATAGGACAACCTGAACATGGTAAAAATAGATGTGAAAATGAAGTGTCTAAACTTGGTGCTTGAATGGCAAAGGGTCTGAAAATTATACTGGAGTCAAGAATAATTCCCAGGTTACTAATTAGGCTGAACAGTTGGATGGTGGTGACACTAATTGAAAAAGAGCCTGAAAGAGAGGGAAAGTGAGGAAATCTCTGAGCAAGGTGTCTGCAGAATATCCACATGAATCTGTGCACTAGGTAATGGACTTCATGAATTTGAAATTTGAGGAGAAACAGCTAACAATGTCAATTTGAAAATCATTAGCATATAGGTAGTCAAAACCATGAGGATATTATGAACTTGTTCAGGGAGAATGTCTGGAGAACACAGAATTGAGCACTGAATCAGGATGAATAACTATATTTAAGTAGTGGAATGGAAGAAAAGCCTATCAATTTAACCATTATCAGACTTGTCTTAGGTGACAACATAATATTTCCCCTACCACAAAGTCTGATGTTGGATACAGGTGCATCCCTACCACCTCTTAACTCTATAACCCACTGCAAACTGGCCTCTGCCTCCCCATACCCTTTTTGTTTTTTTAATTAGACTTTTCATTTAGAGATACTTATAGATTCACTTGCAGGTGAATGAAATAATACAAAACTCTCCATGTGCTCTTTACCAAGTTACTCTTATTGGTAAAATCTTGCAAACTGTGACAGAAAGGATATTGGCATTGATACAGTCAAGATATAGAACATTGCCTTTACTACAAGGATTCCTCATGTCCTTTTGCAACCAAATCCTCTTTCCCTCAGCCTTCAACCCCTCCTTAACTCCTGTCAAGTACCAACAGGTTCTCCTTAGGATTTTATCATTTCAAGAATATTATGTAAATTGAATCACACAATACATAACCTTTGGGATTGGCTTATTTCACACAATGAAATTTTCTGGAGATTCATCCAGGTCATTATGAGTATCATTACTTCATTTCTTTTTATTGCAAAGTAGTACTCCATGGTATGGATGTAATAAGGTTGGTTTAACTAGTCACCTTTTGAGGGGCTTCCCCCCCACCAGTAGAAATAAAGCTCCCTGTAAATATATGTATACAGCTTTTTGTGTGAACATAGGTTTTAATTTTGAGGGATAAATGATCAGGAATGCAGTTCTGAAGTCCTGTGGTAGTTACATGTTTAGTTTTTTTGACTGCCACAGTGTTTTATTTTGTTTTGTTGAGAGTATACAATTTTACACTCCCCTCAGCAATGCAGTATATGATCCAGTTTCTGTGAATCCTTGCTGGCATTTGGTGTTGCCACTATTTTTTATTTTAGCCATTCTGATAGACATATAGTGACACCTCATTGAGGTTTTCATTTGTGTTTCCCTCGTGCCTAATGATGTTGAGTAAATTTTCATGTGCTTAGGTGCCATCTGTAAATCCTGTTGGATAGAATTTATCTTCTTGTCTTTTGCTCAATTTCATAATCCCATTTTTTTTTTACTGATAAGATTTGAGTTATAGGTTCTTGATATTCCTTCTTTGCTAGTTATGTGGTTTACAAATATTTTCTCCCACTCTAGTAGTTGTCTTTTTAATTCCTTAATAGAATCTGTCACAGAAAAGATTTTTAATGAAGTCCAATTTATCAATTTTTCCTTTTATAGACCATGCTTATATGGTGTCAAGTCTATAAACTCTATACCAATATCTCAAAGATTTTGTTTTCCCCCTAAAGTTTCACAGCTTTAACTTTTATATTTAAGTCCATAATACGTTTTTTTTTAATTACTGTATCATTATTTTTAATGTCCAGCATTTACAATACGAGGGCCAGAGCTTTCTCCCCAAATCAAGTTTATAAATTCTCAGTTGGCTTGTGAGGCCAATAGGGATACTTCTTCTTGTCTAATTTGGTTTCTGGGAAGACTTCATTCAGGTCCTCAATGGTCATCTGATCAAATGGAATTATGTTCCTCATCTTCTCCAGCTCTTTTTCATATTCCTCAATCCTGGCCTTTGAGAGAGACAAAAACTTGGCACAACTTTTCACATCTTCTTTTTCTTCAGCATCCACCTGAACAGTATATTTATCCTCTGGCACAGGAACCTTCAGGGCATTAAACTTCTCAAAGTCATCTACCAAACCAGCCTTCACCACATTGGCCTTGTAATAAGCCCAGTCGATAGCAGGTGGTTTCTCAGGGAGAGTAGCCATCCTGGAGGTAAGTGACTCATTCCAGGATTTCAGGGAGTTAGCAATGGCCTTCTGGTTTCGGGGTATGATCTCCCCAAAAGCTACCCAGTCAATGGTTTTTAGAGCAAGTTTTCACACAGCCATCTTGAGATCCTTCACCGACCCCAGTGGCCCAGAGTCCACAGACCCATAATACATTTTTAATTAAATTTTATAGATTTGGGTCCTATTTTGTTATTTGTTTGGCCTATCAATGTCCACTTGCTCCAGTACTTGTGAAAAGACTATCACTAGTTTTTGCCATTTTAGTTTTTGCACTTTCGTCAAATATCAGTTGGACATATTTGTATGGGTCTATTTCTGAGTTCTCTATTCTTTTCCATTGATCCATCTCTCTCTCTGCCAATTCCATGTATTCTTGATCATAATAGCTGTAAATCAAGTTTTCAAATTGGGTAGACTTTGCTTTTCAAAATTATTTTAGCTGTAAGTTTTGTGGCCTTTCCATATAAATTTTAAGATAATCTACTCTCTCTCTCCAGAAAGAAAGAGAGAAAGAGAGAGAGAGAGAAAGAGAGAGAGAAAGAGAGAGAAAGAGAAAGAGAGAAAGAAAGAAAGAGAGAAAGAGAGAAAAAAAGAAAAACGAAAGAAAAAAAGAAAGAGGAGGAAACTTTCTGGAATTTTGATAGGAATTGTGTCAAATCAGTATTGGGGGAGAATTCACATATTTACTATGTTGATTTTCCCCAAACCATGAACATGGCATGTCTCTCCATTTATTTACACCTTCTTTGATTTTTTTTCTGAAATCAGCTTTAGATAATTTTCAGCATACAAACCCTTTACAAGTGTTTTGTTTGCTTTTAGATTTATACCAAAGAATTTCATCTGGGGGGCTACTTTAAATGGTATTTTGAATTTTATTGTCCACATTTTTTTGCTAGTATGTAGAAATACGATTTTTTTTAAATCTGTTCCTTTTATCTTTTCTTTTTATTCTTTATCCTGCAACCCTGCTAAACTATAGATCGCTTGAGATTTTCTATGAAGACAAGTATGCCAACTGCATATGAGGACAGGCTTATTTCTTCCTTTCTGACCTGGATATCTTATTTCCTTTCCTTACTTACTGTATTAAAACTCTTAGCACTATATTAAGTAAGAGTGGCGAAAGCAAAAATCTTCATCTTGTTCACTATCTTAGGGGAAAGCATTTAGTCATTCAGGAATAAGTATAACATTAGCTGTAGATATTTTGTAGATGCCCTTTATCAAGCTGAATTTCCCTCTATTTCTGCCAGGGTAGTATAATGAACAGGTAGTAAATTCTGTTAAATTCTTATTTTGCAACAATTGATATGAAATGTGATATTTATTCTTTAACTTGTTAATATAGTGGTTTGTACAGATTGATTTTTGAACATTTAGCCAGCCTTGCACCCTGCAACAAATACGACCTGATCATAGCTTTAAAATATTTTTTATATTGCTGGATTGTATTTTCTAATATATTTTGAAGAATTTCTGTGGGCACCTGGGTGGCTCAGGTGGTTAAGCATCTGCCTTCGGCTCAGGTCATGATCCCAGGGTCCTGGGATTGAGTCCCGCATCAGGCTCCCTGCTTGGAAGGGGGCCTGCTTTTTCCTCTCCCTCTGCTGCTCCCCCTGCTTGTGCTCTTTCACTCTCTCTGTCAAATAAATAAATAAAATCTTAAAAAAAAAAAAGAATTTCTGCCTCATTTATGAGTGATATTGTTCTTTGGTTTTGTGGGGGGGGGTTGTTTTGTTTTGGTACTGTCTTTTCTGTTTTGGTATCAAGGCTATCTCAGATTAATAAAACGAATTGGGAAGTAAATCTCCTATTTTCTGAAAAGTGCTTAAAATTGGTGTTAATACATCTTTAAATATTTAGTAGTTTTCTCCAGTGATTCTAACTGGGCATGGAAATTTCTTTTCTGAGAGTTTCTAAATTATTAATTTGGTTTCCTAAATAGTTATGTAATTATGCAAATTACTTACTGTACATTGTGTGACTTGTGGTATTTTTTGGTTTTTTAGTTATTTGTCTTAAGTTGTCAAATATATCTGTAGAGAATTCCCTGATGTATTATGATTCATTTGATGTCTGCAGGGTCTATGGTAATATCTCATTTCATTAATATTTGTAGTTTTTATATTTTCTCAGTCATCCTAGAGGATTTTGAAATTGTTGATGGTTTCAAAGAACTAGCTTTTTGGTGTCACTGATTTTCTCTACCCACCTCCCCTTTTTTTTTGCCAAGAGTTTATCCATTTAATGTATTTGTTCTTCTAAATATTCCAAGACAGGATGGAAATTTTAAAGTTGGGGATAGAGGACTGAGGCACAAAGAAGCACAAACACACTAAAGACCTTCTACAATCATATTGCTAAAACACCATGAAAGAGCAGCTCTGAAATCTAAAAACTAAAACCCCATTGCCATGATGTATAATTTTCAAGACCGAGTGTGCCAGGAGGAGAAATTCGCATTGTGACCAAGGAAAAGCCTTTGTGAGAAGATTACTGTAGGGTGCTCCCCATCAGTTGAGCACACCCTTGCTCTTGTAGTTACTGTCAACCCAAGGTTGATGTGAAATGATCAGGTGAGAAATTTTCTCTTCCACCACAGTCAGCAGTACCTGAGTTTCCTTATCAAATGCAGATTTGTCCAGCCTGAAATTCTGCAGGGCACAGAGGGCTCAAAGCCTTATATAATCCCACCCACTCATCATAGTCTAAAATAATCCATTCAAGGTTCAGGCTCCTCAGTGATTTGCAGATGGTGAGAGCTGACCCTATTTTTAATTTCATTAATTTCTGCTCACCTTGGAATTATTACAGTTTTGTCTAGGTTTTTGAGGTAGAGTTCTAGACTATTGGTTTAAAAATCTTTACACTTTTCTAATGTGTGCATTTAGTGCTGTAAATCTCCCTCTCAACACAGCCTTTAGTTTTGTCACACATATTCTGTTATGATCTATTTTCATTTTAACTCATTTCAATGTAATTTTTAAAATTTCTCGAGACCTTTTTTTGATCTATGGATTTAGTATGTTTAGTTTTGAAGTATTTGAAGATTTTTCTAATTCTAGTTTGCTTTCATTGTTGTTAGAGAACACATTGCATGCTTTAAACTGTTTTATACTTGAAATTTATTTTAGGACTTAAAATATGGTCTAGTTTGGTATATGCTCTGTGGTCACTTGAAAATAATGTATATTCATCTTTCACTGTGAAGGTGTAATGTTCTATAAATGTCTATTATATTCTGTTGGTTGGTGGTGTTATTGAGTCCTATATATTTCCTAGTTTTCTTTTTAGCTCTCCTGTCAATTGTTCTGAGAGTGATATTACAATCTCAGACCATGATTATGAATTTGTATATATGGTCAATTCAGCCAGTCACTGCTTCCCACATTTTGCAGGTCTAATTGTTTGATGCATACTAATTTAGTTTTGCAATCTTGGGAGATTGACCTTTTTTCATTATAGAATATTCTTCTCTCTCACAATTTTCTTTGCTCTGATGTCTACTTTATCTATTAATATAGCTACCCCTTTTATCAATATTTGCATATTTTTCATCCTTTAACTTTCAGACTACTTATAATGAATTTCTTTTAGACAGCATATAGTTGGTTTATATTTTTCAATCCACTCTTTTAATTTCATTTTTAGACCATTCATTTTTATTGTAATTATTTGTTAAGGCATACATCTGTCATTTTATTTTTTAGTTTCATGCTTGGTTTTCCTTTTCCTACTTTCCTCTGTTACTTGAGTATTTTCTAGAATTATATTTTGATTTATCGATAGCATTTTTGAATGGTTGATATCAGTATTTTTTTTTAAAGATTTTATTTATTTGACAGAGAGAGACACAGTGAGAGAGGGAACACAAGCAGGGGGAGTGGGAGAGAGAGAGAAGCAGGCTTCCCGCGGAGCAGGGAGCCCCATGCGGGGCTCGATCCCAGGACCCTGGGATCATGACCTGAGCTGAAGGCAGACGCTTAATGACTGAGCCACCCAGGTGCCCTGGTTGATATCAGTATTACACCATATATGTATATAAAAGTTTCCAGATATTAGTTTCATCATTTACCAGTTGAGTAAAGGTACTTTGCCTCTTTTTACAATTGTTTACCTTCTTCTATTTATAATTGCCTTAAATATTTTTTCTACAGATGTTTAGAATCATATCAGACAAAATTTTTTTCAACAGTCAATTTAGAAAATTAATGGGAAAATGAAAGTTTTTTTTGTTTGTTTTTTGCTTACTTTGTTTTTTCTCTCTGATGTTCCAAGTTTCGTTCTTTTGTTTTCTTTCTATATTGAGAAATTCCTTTAGCTGTTCTTTTTTTAGGTCTGCTGGTGAGAAATTCTCTTAGTTTCCTTCACCTGAGAATCTGTTGATTTACCTTTCATTCATGAAGAATGCTATGACAGGATTCTGGGTTGACAGTTCTTTTTTTTTTTTATTTTTGATCAACATTAATTTACTTTCTTCTGGACTCCAAGGTTCCCGATCAATTGTCATGAATAGTTTTTCCAAAGACATAAAAGGTATTATTTTTCTCTGGTTGCTTTCAAGACTTCCTTTGTCTTAACTTTTATAAGTTTTATTATAAGGCATCTTGACACTGATGCATTTGCTATTATCTTATTTGGTAATAAGTGATTGCTTAGCTCCTTGAATCTCTAGGTTTAGGTCTTCTTTCGAAGTTAGGAAAATTCAGCAATTATTATCTGTATACATTTTAGTCTCACATTTTCCTCTTTTCAGTACTCTGATGACATGAAATGTTAGATCTGTTTATAGCTCCACAGACACTTGATGTTTTTATTCAGCCTACTTTCTCTGTTAATAGTGTGTCATTTCTATCATTCTATTTTACATCTCACTGATTCTTCTGTCCCCTTTGTTCTGCTGTTGAGCCCATTTGCTGAGCTTTTAATTTTGATATGATTTTTAGCTCTAAAATTTCAGTTTGGTCTCTTTGTAGGTCCAATTTTCTGAGACTTTCTACTTTTCCATTTGTTAAGCCAATTGTTATCAGATAGTTCTGAGCTGTTTTCCTTTTGATTTTGGCATCTATTATTTGTCTCTTCCTCCCTCCTCCCCCTTCAGTTTGAGATCTTCATGGTAATTGGCATGGCAAATAATTTTTTATTGAAAATTAGACATTTTTGTATCCTATAGGACTCTCAATATTTTTTTAAGCCAGTTTTCTCTACTATCACCCTGGCAGAAGTAAGAAGACAGAGCATTTCCCTATTACAGCCATGTGTAGATATAAGTCTAGGTTTCACACTTCGCCATTGTTGACCCTTGAAGGAGGGGGCTCCTCATTACTGCTAAGAGGGATGGGACTTCAGGCTCAACATAGAGTCTCTCGTGGTACTACAATGAGGATAGATTCATTACCACTCAGTGATGGTGAAAAGTCCTAGCTCTCTAGGATACCTCCTCTTATACCACTTTTGTGGTAGGAGAGGAGATGCTTCTCTACTGCCAAGTGGAGGTGAAAGTCCAGGCTTCTCACATGGTGCCGCTGACACTGCTGGTGGGAAAGGGGTGCTTGTAATTAGCCGTGCTGAATGAAGGTCTTGGTTCCCTACTCATATTTCTCTTATACCACTTCAGTACTGTTGGGATACACTTTTATACTCTCTCAAGGGTAGAACACTCTGCTCCCCATTTGACCTTTGTTGATGTACAATAGCTGCAACATATTTTCTGTGATGTTTGGCTGAAGTACAGTGTTAATTATCTATTGATTTTCTGTTTTTCTAGGCTGCCCTTCCCTGGTCCTTTGGCTAGGGGGAATAAAGCTTGTGTTGTTTTTGTTTGTTTTGTCTGTACTTATTGGAATTTATAGTTTGCCAGCTACTTCAGCTCCAAATGTGGGATATATAAGGCAAAAGGAAAACCCAGGGTATTGGTCTCCTCATTCCTCTGGTCCCAGCTCTTAGCCTGCCTTCTTCTCTTTTAGAGTCATATTTATAAATTTTACATATAATGACCAGGGCTTTTATTTATACTTAGGGTAAAGAATAGAGGAAAAATAGATCTACTCCAACTTCTCAGAAGTAGAAGTCCCAATATGTTTTGGAAAACAGCTTCATTAGCTCAATGGCATCCAAAATTGATGGATTTCTTTCCATCTTTAAGAGGAAAATATATTTTAGTGTTAAGAATGTGACAAATGTAATTACTAATTACCTTCTAGTTTTCAAATCTAGTAATCACTTTAGAAATTGTACCATCTTGGAATTATCTGATGTGTGACTCTTGGACCTCTATTCTTTTCAACATACTAATAATACTCAGGTAGCATTATCTATTAGAGTGGTGAAAATGAAAGGCAACAGGGGAATGAAGCGTGAATGTGAAGGGAGTAAATAGAGAAGTATGGACAACTTTTCTGAGATTTATGAATCAGAGGGGAATGAGAGTACAAGATTGGTTAATTGAAAGGAAGGTTTTTATGAAGGAAAAACTTGGACATAATAGTAGATAAGAAGCCCAAGGATTAGAACTAAAGTAAAGAAAGGACATGCTATAATCCTAAAGGAAATGTAAGGTTTGGGGATTCTGCACACCAGAATATTGACTTTGAATAGCTAGAACCCCAATCCAACTTCCAATGTAAATGAGAGGTAAGGGTTAGTCTGAGATTATATGTGTAAATTAGCAGATGCAAATGTAGGGAGTGGAGAAAGATCATCACAGGTAGTTGTAATTGCTGAATCAAGTTTCAGGGAACACATTTTCCTGAGCTGAAGAGAACCATGGGTATATGGGAGGTTAAAGTGAGTAGTGACATTTTAGGAAACTCAGTGATGGAAATGGAAATGAAGCTTAAGTGATCTCCATCAAGTACAGTGACTGGGAAGATGGAGACTAATAATCTGTTTAGTTTATTCTGTATTATTTTGTGTATTCCATGACAGTTAAGATAGTTCTTATTTTTAATCCAAATTTTATATCGTTTACTGGAGAATGAAGATAGATGAGCAAGGATGGTTATGTATGTGAGAGAATGGTTTAAATGATAAACACTGCATCCAAGCTAGGTAGGAAAATAAGTGAGCCTGGAAAGTCCAGAGAGGTTACAAGAAAATGAAGTTATAAGAATCAGGGAGTTTTATCATGTTAAAAAATGGCTTTAAGGAGAAGAATAAAGAGATGGAAGGACAAGGAACTAGGTGGATAATAGGGCATGATAAAGATGTCTACCTATCCACACAAGAGTTGTGTCCTCCTTTTTTAGTGGAAACACTCATGTCCTTGTCCCTGAATAAATCCATAAAGCAGAGTACTGTTTCCCCTCCTATTCCTAGCCAATCACAATCATCTATGTTGGAATTTTCATAAGCCACAAACTATGATTGTGTTAAGAAACTGAGATGTGCAGTCCATCTGTTAAAATAGCTAGCAAAATATCCTAAGTAAGACACTGGAGCTCAAGATTTCTGAGGTAGCATGGATCTGAGTGATAGCTAGTTCCATAGTTTGGACAAAGTCGGAAAGATCTTACTGTGATTCTCTAGAACCTTGTTTCTTTCAACTGGGTTTTGGTGGGAATTCAACACTCATCTTTTGAGTTTTCTACATACTGATCCTACTCTTAAACTGTGGAATTCATGAAAAATTATCTCCCAGTCTTTCCAGAGTAATTAAAAGTACAGGCATACCTCATTTTATTATGTTTGACAGATATTGCCTTTCTCACAAATTGAGGGTTTGTGGCAACCCTGTGTCTATCTAGTCTATTAGTGCCATTTTTTCAACAGCATTTGCAGCCTTCACAACTATCTATCATGTTCTGGTAATTCTCACAATATTCTAAACTTTTTCATTATTATATTTATTACAGTGATTGGTAATCAGTGATCATGACTTGCTGGAAGTCTAGATGGTTAGCATTTTTTTTAGCAATAAAGTATTTTTTAATTAAGGTATATATATTTTTAGACATAATGACATTGCACACTTTATAGACTACAGTATAATGTAAACATAAGTTTTATAAGCACTGAGAAACACAAAAAGTTCATTTGACTCACTTTATTATAATAGTCACCTTATTGTGGTGGTCTGGAATGGAACCCCCAGTCACTCCAAGGTATGCCTACATGTGAAGAAAGTTATAATGCATTTTCTGATTAGATAAAAATCGTTTTTAAACTAAAAGTTTCTATTTTTGTCAACTATTCCCCATAAGGAGTATGCTTAACTGAGTAACATACTAGGCACTAACTCATGGCCCTAATGTATAGAAGCCACTGAAAAGACTATGCAATGAGCCAGAAAAACTTATTTGCCAGACTCTCTCTCATGGATAGTGCTCTATCTGATTGGATTGAGTGCTTTGGTAAGCTTTTTAGGATGAAGTAGTGAGGGAATGTGAGACATTCTCTCAAGAGAAATCCTGGAGCAAAACAAATTATTCCTATATTGTCTTCTAAGGGACCTGGTTATGTACGGTTACACTGCTTTTGTTTAAATGGCACATGCAAATTTGGGGCCAGTGCTTAGTTGCTTGAGAAAATATTATCTGGGTAGAAAGCTGTCACCAGAGGTCCTGATTCTTTATTTTCTACCCCATAGTGCTCAGATTATGCTGATAATTAAGATTAAACAATATTTAATAAAATTTTTTCAAAGGCTCAGAAAAATCATCTAGTCTAGTTAATCCTCATGACCCAATGTAGCCAGATTATAAGATACAATTTCTAGATTCCTCAACCACTTAATCTCTTACCTGGAAAAAAAAAAAAGTCCTCAATTTCAGTATTTCTCTATTAACATGCAAGCACCAAAAATAGAATTAACTGGGTATGGTCTTAACAAGCCAAGAATAGAACAAAAATATCTTCCTTATGGTAGCTACTTTATTTCTATAGATTTGGTCATAGATTGTTTTAGCTTTTCTGATGGTGACATCCACAAACAATTCATATTTAGTTTGCTGTGAAATCTATTCTTAAACAACTTTTAAATTTGTATCTTAAATACGTGACTTCATTTTCTCCCAACTTATACCTATGCAGTTAGTTTTGAAGTTCTGGGAGAGGATATTTTAATTAAAAATGTAACGTGAAGATCTGCTCAAAATCATACAACATAGTTAAACTTTATACAGGAGCATACCACCTCTGTGTGCACTGGAGCAACAAGCTATAAGATACTCGACACAGTAGGTTTCTAGTTTAGTGTGCCTACTTTGTCACAAGTTCTACATCTGAGGGTCTTCACATAAATAGGTGACACAATGATCTATTATTTTCTTGGCTGTTGTATTTGTTATGCTTCCTGTGTAAGTATTGGTCAAAGAAATCAATGAGCACAGAATACATTAAATACTCTATAAGGAACATGAATCTTGTAGCTTTAGGTGTAAAATCATTCTGACCTCACCTACTCTTTTCTTTCTCATTTAATCTCACTCACTCCTCTCACTTAATCCCATTGTATCTAAGACTGTACAGATGTTTTCACTAAGAAATATACTGGAGTTTAAAAAATCTGGGATTTCAGAAATACTTATTCAAAGTATTGTTCTTCTACAAATAGGTGCAAAAGTAGTTCTCTCGCAAAGATAATTAAATATTAACATTAAAACACAAAGGGAAGATGACTTTTGGAAATGAATATTGAAAGTGACCTATAGAAATTTCCATTTCTGACTGTGGTAGAGTTACTTGTATAGAACTTGCCCACTTTGGAAAACAAGTATAAAACTGGACAAATAAATGCAGATATTGAACAGGCAGCTCAGTATCCTAATCCTTGAGTAAAGGAAAACAAAAGAGGTGAGTCCCTGGTTTTATACCTGGAGGGACTTCTTCATTTTTAGTACAGGTAGGGGTGAGCCAATTAGAGCATAGTGATTTTGTTGAACTTAGGAGAAAAAGATCCAAGTTTGGGGAAACTGAAGCAACTAGTCTTCACAGGGTATAGTATTGAAAAATAGGACTACACAGATAAAGAACAGTTCACATTGCATCTATGATGAATAATACACCAAAAAATCTGAGAGAATCTGTTACCAGTAATCCTGGACTATAAGAACATTAAAAAAGGCTGGAGCTACCAAGAAACCGGCAGCTGACAAGAAGCCTGCAGAAAAGAAACCCACTGCGGAGAAGCCTGCTGCCTAAAAACTTATGTTTTTTCTATAAAAGTCAAATCATTTTGGACAGCTAATTTTGAATAAAGACCTGATCAAAGCCAGTGAGAAAAAAAAAAGAATATTAAAAAATATTTTACCAACACTGAAGGAAATGTTAGACAATAGAAACTTGGATCCTCACAAAGGAAGGAAGAATACCATAGGGTTTAAGTGTGAGTAGTTATAGGATACTTTTTTCCTATCATTTAACAAATAGTGAAATATAACTGACTGTAAAGCAAAAATAATGCATTGATGGGTTTATTATATATATATATGTAATATGTGTAACAATAGGACTAAGTAGTAAAAAGAAAGTATACTTAATGTGTTCTTCAAACTATGTGCAAAGTGGAGTAATAGTCATAGAAGACTGTAATAACTTAAAAATTGCGTAAATCCAGAGTAATCACTGAAAATTTTTAAAAAGAAGGCAAAATGGAATATAAAAATGCTTAATTTAAAAAAAAAAGGTAAGACAGAATATAACAAAAAACAGAGAAGACAAATAGGATACAAATACCAAAGATGGTAGGCTTAGACAAAAGCTTATCAATTACATTAAATGTAGTCTACATATTCCAAGTAAGTGGCAAATCAGGCCAGGAAGGAAGGAAAAAAAAAAAAAAAAAGCAAAACACACCAAATCCATTTTTAGATATAAATTTGCAGATAGGTAAAAAATAAAAGGATTAAGACATATATATTTATATATTATGCTAACTGTAATAAAAAAGAAAGCCAGACAGGCTATATTAATATGAGACAAAGTAGATTTCAGTATAAAGAATGTTACCAGGGATTAAAAAAAAAAAGAACATTTAGTAATAACAAAAGGATTGATTCAGCAAAAAAAACCCCAAAAAACCCTAAATGTATATGCTCTTAGTTACAGAGCTTTCAAACACATGAGACAAAAAATTGATAGAACTAAAACAAGAAATTGGGAAACCCACCACTGTAGTTAAATAATTCAATACTTCTTTCAGTAATTGATAGAAAAATAAGTGGCAAGTCAGTAAGGATATAGGAGTTTTGAGCAATACTACCAGCCAACTTGACCTAATTGACATTTATGGAACATCCCACCAAAAGTCTGTAGAACTTTCATTCCTTTCAAGTGCACATGGAATATTTACCAAAGTAGACCGTATGTGCGGTTATAAAAAAAATCCATAAAGTTAAAAGAAATTACATGAAGTATGATTACTTACCACATGCAAAGTAAAAATGAGTGACAGGAAGCTATCTGGAAAACTAACAAGTATTTGGAAATTAAACAATATATTTCCAAATAACTTATAAGCTATAGAAAAAATTACAAGGAAATAAAAATATTTTTCTCCTGAATGCTAAGTATAAGAATTTGTGTGATGCTGTTCAAAACATGCCCAGAAGAAAATTTATCTAAATTTTCATTTTAAGGAGGTAGAAAAGAGATTAAATTCAAAATAAGCAGGAGAAAAGAAACATAAAATCAGGAATCAATGAAATTAAGCAGACACACAAATAACACTAAAAAAGAAACCCTAAAACTGGTTATTCAGGGGGAAAAACCCTGATACTACATTGTAGCTAGACTTCTAAAGCTAATAAATTACAAATGGCTGTAACAAAAGAGGGGCATCATTACAGATCTCACAAATATTAAAATGAAATGGCATTTTAAACATTTTTATGCTATTTGATCACCAATTTTGCTAACAAAGATCAATTTCCTGAAAAAGATCAGTTACTGAAGCCAACATAAGAAAAAAAATTACAAAAGTCAGAACACTACTACATTACCTAAAGAACTTGAATTTGTAAGTAAACAAACACTTCCCACAAAGAATACTCCAAATTCAGAAAGCTTCACTGGTGAATTCCAATGAACAGTTAAGGATAAAATATTACCAATCCTACACAAAGTCTTTAAGGAAATAGAAGAGAATGCTTTCTAAATCATTTTAGGAGGCCAGCATTACATACGTAATGAAAACTATAACAAAGAAAACTGCAAACCAGTATCTTCTTCAACATGAACACAAAAATCTTTCATAACAATCAAATCCAGCAATATCTAAGAAAGGAAGATAGATCATAAGCCAGGGTTTATCTCAGGAACACAAAGTCTGGTTAGTATTTGGAAATTCCATTAATGCAGTTCACCATAAAATGCAACAAAGGAGAAAAAAGCCCATGTGATTGAGAGGCATTTGACAAAAATTAGTTTCTGTTCATGACACAATCTTTCTGAAACCTGGAAACAAAAGAGAAATTCCTTTGATAAAGCTTATCTATAAGAATTTACAGCTACCATCATAGCTGATGGCAATAAAAAAAAAGAAAAACTAAATGCTTTTCTCTACAATTGGGAAAAATACAAGGATTTCCAGGTCACCACTTTTATTCAACATTATACTAGATGTCCTGGTCAGTGTCAAAAGAAATTACAGCCATATAATCATTTTGAATGGAAGTAATTAAATGTTCTCTATTTGCAGTTAAACATGATTATGTATGTAGGAAATTCTAAGCAACCTCCAAAAGGTACTAGATATAAGTAAATTTAATAAATTAAAAGGATATTTGGCTTATAGACAAAAAAATTAAGTTTCTATGTGCTATAAATGATTATTTGGAAAATTAGATTAAAAAGTCCCAAAATAAACTTTTAGGGATGAATTAAAATGCATGCAATACCTGTACAAAAACATCCTTCAAAATATTGAACAAAATTAAAGTTGTAAATAAATAGACACATTCATGGATTAGATTCAAGGTTGTAAAAATACTAAATCTTCCCCAATTAATCTATAGATTCAGCACTATCCTTATCAAAATCCCAGGTTTTTTGTAGAAATTGGAAGTAGGATTATAAAATACAGATGGAAAAAGGGACATAAAGGAGACAAAATAATCTTGCAAAGGTGAAAAAAGTAAGGCTTACAATACTTAGCTTCAAGATTTATATAATCATGATTTATAGTAATCTTCAAGATTTATAAGTAATCAAATCAAATCAATCTTCAAAACTTCAAGATTTATAAGTAATCAAAGCAGTGTTGTACTATTATAAGGATAGATGTGTAAATCAATGGAACAAATAGAGAATGCAGAAATATAATCACACTTATATGGCGATTTTTTTTAAAGATTTTATTTATTTATTTGAGAGAGAGAGAATGAGAGACAGAGAGCATGAGAGGGAGGAGGGTCAGAGGGAGAAGCAGACTCCCCGCCGAGCAGGGAGCCCGATGCGGGACTCGATCCCAGGACTCCAGGATCATGACCTGAGCCGAAGGCAGTCGCTTAACCGACTGAGCCACCCAGGCGCCCTTATATGGTGATTTTTAACAAACGTGCCATGTTACTTAAATGGGAAAAAGATAGTCTTTTCAACAAGAGGTGAAGGAATAAGTGGTCCCATGGGAGAACAAATCAACCCTGACATTTATCTCCCCCTAATCACAAAATTAATATAGAAATAGATCATGGACCTAAATGTACAATCTAAAGCTATTCAATCTCTGTAAGTAAATATAGTTGAAAATCTTTGCAAACTTGGCCTTTCTTAGGACAAACATTTCTTAGGACACAAAAAGCATTAACAATAAACAAAGAAACAAAATAAATGGCACCCATGTTTTCTAAGCAATCTGCTTAACAAGAACATCATTACAAAAAATAAAGCAACAAAACAGACTGGAAGAAAATACTTGCAATAGATATAACCGGCAAAAGATTGTTTTGAATGTATCAGGAACTCCTAACCTCAGTAATGAGAGACAAGCCATTGCCAAGTGGCAAAAGATTTGAACAGACATTTTGCAAAAGAACATATAACAGAGGCTAATGTGCATAAAAGAGCTACTTAACATAATTAATCACAAAAATGTAAATTATAATATTTATATTTTTATAATTCCCACTAGACAGCTAAAACTAAAAATAATATAAAATATACCAGGTGTTGGCAAGGATATAGAACAAATGGAACTCTCTCAATACATTGCTGGTGGGAGTGTAAAATGAAATCACCCTTGTGAAAATCAGTTTGGCACTTAAAAGTTAAGTATCTCACATAGCACTTCTACCCGTAGTTATTTCCCCAAGAGATACATACCCCACGTCCACAGGAAGACTTATACGTGAATGCTCATTATAACTTAATTCAAAAGAACCAAAAACTGAAAATAACCCAGATATTCATCAGTAGGTGCAACAGGTAGACAAATTGTGATAATACCATAAAATGCTAAGCAATAAAAAAATGATTCACTGCTATGTGATAAATGAATTTTTTTAAATGCTGAGTGACAGAAGCTAAACACTGAAGGATGCATACTATCTAACTTCATTGACATAAAATTCTATAAAAATGAAAACTAACCTAAAGTGACAAAAAGCAAAAACAGTGATTGCCTCAGGGAGAGGTGAAATGTAATCATTAACACCGGGCAAGAGGGAGCAAGCTGCTTTCCATATTGTATCAGTTTGTCCCAACTGCTGACAACATACCTCCACAAATGTAGCAATATAAAGCAACACTTACTTATGATCTCACAATTGTAGGTCTTAGGTCCAGGTACCAAATGGCTTACTGGTTTTCTACTCCAGGTTTCACAAGGTTGAAATTAAGTTTTCGGTAGTGATGTGTTCTTTTCCAGAGGCTCTGAGGATGAATTCACTTTCAAGCTCATTTAAGCTTTCAGAAAAATTCACTTCCAAGCATCTGTAGGAATGAAGTCCCATGTCCTTTTTGGAGGTCAGCAAAGGTCATTCTCAGCTTCTAAAAAGCATTCCTTGCCTCATGGCCCCTTTCCTCCAGCTTCAAAACAACAAAGGCAAGTTGAGTCCTTCTCATATTTTCAGTCTCTCTGACCTTCCTTTGTGCCTCATGTCTCTTCCTCTTCCGCCTTCCTTCTGCTTTTAAGGGCTTGGGTGATGCATTTGGGCCCACCTGATAATCGGGGATAATCTCCCTCAGCTGATTAGTAACCTTGAGGACAACTGCTCAGCAAAGTCCCTTCACAGTGTTT
Organism: Mirounga leonina; assembly: GCF_011800145.1. Classification (NCBI taxonomy): domain Eukaryota; kingdom Metazoa; phylum Chordata; class Mammalia; order Carnivora; family Phocidae; genus Mirounga; species Mirounga leonina. The sequence goes on along the minus strand of NW_023270305.1, from coordinate 35,765,933 downwards.
GGCTAAATAACCAGGAGCTGGAATCTTGGGGTGGAGGGACTCTTCAGAATTCTGCCTAACACACATCTTGATTGGGGTAGTGGTTACACAGGTGTATTCATTTGCCAATGTGCTTCAGATTGTTCACTTAAAATGGATTAATTTCATTACATAGAACAGATCTTAGTAAATTTGATTTAAAATGTAAAAAAAAATCTACAGAATATTTATTGTGGTAAATGGAAATATAGAAGAAAGGCATGTGCTATGCTTTAGAAAAAATGAAACACTATTTATATAATGTCTTTAATAAAGTGTAGTGCATTTTGTATTTAATACACACACAGGAGCACATACACATTTACATTCAATTAACTTAATAAGACGTTAATTCAGTTGTTTCTCAGATGACTCTTAGAAAACTTTTACCTGATTTGAGAGAAAAAAAAACAGCAGCAAGAATAGCCAGATTAGAAATCTCACATCCTTCTCGAGTAACTTATGCCACTTCTCCATAAGCTTGTATAAATAAATATAGATGCCATTCAAACTGACTAGATTAGTCCTTTTGAAATATGATGAGGGGGGGAACAAGGCTTTTCACAGGCTCAGAATAGTTTCTAGAGCAGTACTGTTCAATAGAAATGTAATGTAAGTCACATAAATGATTTTAAACATTTGAGTAGCCACATTATAAAGTTAGGAAAGACAGATGAAATTAATTTTAATAATGTGTTTTATTTAATACATCCAAAATATTATAATTTCAACATGTAACCAATGTATTTTACATTAAAAAAATAAGTATTTGTAATTCTATGTCTTTAAAATACATGAAATCAAAGAGGGAGACAAACCATAGAGACTCTTAACTGTAGGAAACAAACTGAGGGTTGCTGGAGGGGAGGTGGGTGGGGAGAAAGGGTAACTGGGGTAATGGACATTAAGGAGGGCATGTGATGTGATATGCAACTGATGAATCACTGAACTCTACCCCTGAAACTAATACTCTATATGTTAATTAAATGAATTTAAATAAAATAAAATTTAGAAAGTAGTAAGCATGATGATTAATTTTATGTGTCAATTTGGAGGGTGTTTTTGGATGAAATTAACATTTAAACTCATGGACTTTGGGTAAAGCACGTGCCCTCCATACTATGGGTGGGCTTCATTCCATTGGTTGAAGGCCCGAATAGAAGGAAAAAAAACAAGCCTTCTCAAGAGGGCATTCTTCAGCAGACTGCCTTTGAACTTCATCTACATCATCAGTTCTCCTGCCTCCAGGTTACCAGCCTTCAGACTGGTATTACACTGGTTCTCCTGGGTCTCCAGCCTGCCAGCCACGTAATCATGGGAGCCAATTCCTTAAAATAAATCTTTCTCTTAATCTTTCTCTCTATATATAGATATAGATGGGTAGCAGATATAGATTGAGATTTAAAGATATATGTATATACATACACATATACACATACATACATATATAGATAGATCTATCTATATCTATATATAATTCAATATAAAATAACCTTAAATATAAAGGTTCTTCAGAAAACAGAATCAATTGTCTATCTATCATCTATCTATCTACTGTTGATTCTATTTCACTGGAGAATCTTTATATTTTATACTTTCAGCACATCTCAATTCAATTAACTCTTTTAGTTCCTTAGATGCCCCAGCTGCATTTTAAGTGCTCGGTAGTCACAGGTGGTTAGTGGCTACCATAATAGTCTGGAGCAAGTATTGGCAAACTTTTTCAGTAAAGGGTCAGATGGTAAATATTTTAAGCTTTCTACTCGATATGATTTTTGCTGCAACTACTCAACTCTACTGCTGTAGCCAAGAAGCAGCATAGACAATATGTAAACAAATGGGTGTGGCTATCTTCCAATAAAACTTTATTTATAAACAGGCAGCAAACCAGATTTGTCTAGCCAGCTATTATTTGTCAACCCATACTCGAAAGGAATTGAAGCAATCTTCTGGCTCCATAATACTATGATTAAAGACAGATCTTACAGGGGCACCTGGGTGGCTCAGTTGGTTAAGCCGCTGCCTTCAGCTCAGGTCATGAACCCAGGGTTCTGGGATGGAGTCCTGCCTTGGGCTCCTTGCTCAGCAGGGTCTGCTTCTCCCTCTCCCTCTGTCCATCCCCCCTGCTCATTCTCTCTTTCTTCTCTCTCTCTCTCAAATAAATAAACAAGATCTTTAAAAAAAGAGACAGCTTTTGCATTTCATTAAATTTGTTTGTCCTGAAGAGTATCCTTTCAAATGTCAATGCAGTTCTGTCAGCTTTACCTCTTTTTGCTGAATATCAAATAGATCAAAAGTTTACAAAGTCTAAAGAAATTCACTGATATATAGATAATTTAAGAGTACTTAAAATATTAATGTAGTCATGATATTAAGGAAAAATTAGAACATTTTAGTATATTTTACTTCCTTTTTAGAAGAGTTTCCTATAAAGAATATTTACACCATAGCACATCCTCTTTCTTATCACTTTAGTTTTAGCATTCAAAAGATGTGACAAAAGCAGGCCTTCCTAGATTCACAAATCATTCTAAATAGAAGGTGGGAGGAGAGCAGACACAAATTACAGTGGACTTTGAAATCAGTATATCATCTGTAAGCATGTACTTCTTCATGTTCTAGCTTGAAGACAGACTGACATTTTCATCACGCCCCCAGTGAAGGTGTGGATGCATGGGCACATGTGCATATTAGAGTTAGTTCCAGATGCATCAGCAAATTATTAATTAGAACGTTCTTTCCCAGTGTTATAAGTTCAACATGACTTTGGAAAGAATTGAGCCCAATGTCAACTGAGAAAGAATGTCAACTGAGAAAAATCCAAATGATTCTTTTATCTTCAGGGCCACTGTGAACTCTGCAATGTGCACTGGGAATTTGCTTTGAGATGACTTCTAGACAATGACCTTGACAAAATCAGGCAGTTTAGACAGAACTGTTACCATGATTATTTTGTCCGAATGGATGGTTAGGTCAAGTAATTAACTAATTAATCAGACATTCAATCACTCCTTAAGTCAATTAATTAACTTGATGCTTAAAAATGTGAAACATAGATGCTCCTAAGGATGACATAGTCATAAAATGTAGTCACTGCCCTCTAAGAGCTTTCTCTTGTTATCTGTTTGGCTCTCTTCCTCCCTTCCTTCCTTCTTCCTTCCTTCCAAATGTCCCATATAGTTTATAATCCAGGATGTAATTAAGGTTCACACATTGTCTTTGGTTATTATGTAAAGGAGTCCACACTTTGATGAGCTACTTTAGACTTGTGCCTTATGACTTTGTGAAAGAATTCTTTTGATTTTTCCTCTAGATATGAGGCACTTTTGGTTTTCATGCCCATGGAAATATAAATACTTTGACCTTTCTTCCATAGAAAAACATAGGTGAAATATTTGGGAACCATTCTGGCTTCCCCCCCTCTTGTATTATTGCTGATCATCTATAAGGAGGTCTGTTTAAGGTTTTAACACAATTTGGAATATGCACAAGTCTCTTACTGTGTGAGATTATAAATTCTAGCTGATAGGAATTGCTAAACTGTAATTTTCAGAGTTAGTCTGTTTTGGTTTTGACAGAGACTTACACTTTTGGCATTAAAGAGTGTTCTTTATCTTGTTCTTGTTCCCAGTGGGACCCTGAACAAGCTGAAGTCAGTATGTCAGTAGTTCCCAGGTTCCATAGTCAGAATATTATTTCTTAATCTCACCATCCATTCCCATCACTTGTGAGAACCTTCCTTTAATTAACTTCTTTGTGAATTAAATTTAATTAACTTTTTTATTTTCTATGATAATGCTACCTCCTATGTTTAAACAAAACATATCTCCTGTAGCAGAAGCTACTGATGGCTCATGTCCCCTCATGGCACCTCTGAATTTCACCTATACCTAAGTGGACAATGTCTATACCTGTGGAGAGCTTTCCCTACAAGGCCTGTGTCTTTTTGTGGGCTTTGCTCTAGAACTATGAATGAGAGATGGTCAGTAATTGTGGCTACCCAGGATGACTAGATATCCAACACCTCCAGGAGTAATTGTCAACAAATGAGGGACTAGAGTTAGTGAATAAATGCCCCAGGTTCCCACCCATCATATGATAATACTGAAACACATTTAAAGACACCTTGAGAGCAACCAGGAGGAAAGAGCCTTAATTGTCCACAATGGAGACTTGCTCCTTAACATACCTTTTACTGATTTTCTTTCTCTCTTGATTTACTTTCCCTACTCCCTTACTTGTGCTTCCTGGGATCATATCACAAATAAACCACCTATCATGCCTGTCAATTTATCAGGAAAGGCATGGGGGGAGGGGAACACTATCTGTGCTTACCTGATTCTGTGCACTCTCTAACACTATAGTGCTGAATGTCATCCAGGAGAGCACTAGACTATGATTCAGCTGCTGTTTACTTGTCTTCTTACATTTCTCACTGTACAAGACATAGAGGTACATACAAGAAAGAATTCTCTTTAGTTTTCCGAGGCAAGGTTGGAAATTACCTAATGGTACGATCTTTTGTATTGGGCAGAATATGTTCATATGCTTATCTCATCAATTCCTCATAATACTTTGGAAGGTCAGCATATTTAATCTAATTTATAGATGGAAATATTGAGACCTGGATTAAAGGACTATAAAAACCCAACTATGACATGGACTATGAAAAGCCGTATCAGTAAGAGTCCTTCTAACTTCAAAGTTAGTGGACACTACTGGACACTATTCAAAGTATGACATGGTTACCTAGAAACTGAAAATCCCAGGGGACACCTTATTTTCATTAGTATAACGACTGCTCTTATGTCATCCTGTCTTAAGAAAAAAATTAACATTTTTTTTTTTCTGATGTTCAATAGAGTGGTGATCACATAATCTCTCTTCTCCTCAATTTTAAAAAGCAAGGGTTGGGGAAAAGGAAGGGAAGGACCTTAATGTAGATCTAATTGTTCATGTTTCAAGTATCAAAAGTAGACTAATTTCCAACTGTAAACAACTCTTTTCTCCTCACATTACTGCTGTCTTCACAGTCTACTGCATCAGATCTTGACCGCTTTGCCTGGCCTTTGAAGTTATCCTAAACATATTTTCTTCTACCTGTTAGAACTTACTGTATTGCCACTTGGTCTCAACACACATCCATCCTAGAGTCGGACTAATTCTCTTACTGTCAAAATAAAAACCCTTCTTTCTGCTCAACCAAATGCTTGCCTCCTTCATTCAAATCCTACCCACACTTGATGGTCCAGCTGACCTTCCCTTTGCTCTGCACCAAAATATTCCCACTGCTCCCACCCTCAGAACCATCTTCCTTTCCTAAAATGTTTCCCATATATTTTGATTTTCAATCAATTCTGGGAAGGCAACAAAGTTTCCCAAGTCCTTAAAGGCAGCACTCTAAACAGTATGTGATTGCACAAAATACACCTCAATTATTTATAGGCAAAGCAATGAGGAGAAGCTCCAAAGTGGAGGAACAATCTTATAATTCTGAGACTTTGTTTCTTTATCTGGCGGATGATTAACCAACTCTGTTCCTCATTCTGGGCCTTAAGTGAAGGAAAGTGCTAAAAAAAATTCCTCCAGGGACCCCAATTTAAAATGTATTATGTATCTCAATCACAGAAAAATATAAGAACTCACCCCTAAAGTACATAATATCCATTCTTCACCTGCAGTGTAAGAGAGTCACCTTACATTTCTGGGATTGAGTTGTTTATTTATTTATTTATTTATTTATTAAGATTGTATTTATTTGACAGAGAGAGAGACAGCGAGAGAGAGAACACAAGCAGGGGGAGTGGGAGAGGAAGAAGCAGGCTTCCCGCCGAGCAGGGAGCCCGATGCGGGGCTCGGTCCCAGGACCCTAGAATCATGACCTGAGCCGAAGGCAGATGCTTAAAGACTGAGCCACCTAGGCGCCCCTGGGATTGAGTTTTAGATTTTCCATTGAGATGGATTCTATAGAAGACATTTGTGGCTTTATAGGAAAAGAATATTGTAATTATCTCGCAACCATTTGAGGCCAAAGGAGAGAGTGAGCGTTTGTGTGGAGTGTAAATAAGGGAAACTTCCCTGGAGCTGTTTAGGATGTGAGTCTGGCCCAATTTTAAGAGAGCTCCTGCTCTGCTGTGCAGCATCTCCAAGGAGCTGATCTAGAGAGCTATCTCGAAATAACTTGGAAGCAGTTCAGAGTTTGGGTCAGCTCTGTAGGGAGGGCAGACAGAAAGAGAAATGGCCATTGTGCTGAAAGGATTACTGAAGAAGGCATTCAAAAAGAGAGGGGACAAGAGAGAAGAGTTGCTTCTTAGAAGAAGGAACAGGACATCTTGCAGCAGGGTGTCACTGCAGGCTTCTTTGCTGTGCTGTCTTCGCTTAGGGAAGGATTGTTGTCATTGAGATTGTCTCAGACATTCCACATAAAACCACAAGCAACTGTACTATGCACAGTTCAGGAAAGGCTTAGCTGAGGGCCAGCTAGATTGATGGTAAAGTAATTCAATAGATGGAAGCCAAGAACTGTCAAATGAGGGAACAGCCTAAAAATAACAAGGCAAGACTTCACTCTGTAAAGGTAAAGGTTAAAAGAGAACTCAACAACAAATTGTTAACTTGAGACTACTATGTCCCAGGCACTTGGTCAGATGATGGGATGAACGTGGTGAGAGTCGATCAGACCATGATATCCTGTTTTTCCAGGGATTCAAGTTCAAAGAATATCTGGTAGGAAAAGATGAAGAAATTATCTAGTCTAGAGGCAAAAACCAGAGGTCTGAGATATGCACTGTTTATTTGTAAAACTTGAATTTGAATGCTAAAAGCCTTTAGACCAGGTATGGACACTCCAGCTGCCCTTGTTCTAAGCCCTTCTTGTATTCTTGAGCCACTGACTTGCCTGAAATGCTTTCCTGCCTCTGAAAGCATTCCAGTTTGCAACTCCTGCATATCTGGTTTCACAGATGGCGAAACTGAGGATAAGAAGTTAAAGGACTTACCTCTGTTCCACCACTGAATAGGAGCACAGGTAGGACCAGGTCTAGAGATTCCTTTCTTTCAGTGAAACACACACACATCAGGGCTGTTAGCATCTGTCTGTGTAATCACAGAGAGTGAGTCAGGTCCTAGACAACTCTCTTGGGTTATTCAGAATGACATTTTTAGAATGAGTCTAGTCTATTGCTCTAGTCGTTGGCACCCTTCCCACCACTTCTGCTGCTTTTCCCCTTTTCCCAGGTGAGTGAGACAATGAAGCAATCTCAGACAGGCTTTGGAATGTTTGGGGCAAACATAAAACGACTGCTCCAAAAATCAATGACTATTTCATCTCCATTTAAGAGAGGTGGCCTGGGTACTGGTGGCCATTCAGATCTGTTCCTTCTTTCCCACTTCTGTACTAAATTCCTTATCCTGGCTTCTTCTACTCTGAAGACTCAGGTCCCATGTGCTCTTCAGTCTCCATGTCTGGGTAATCACCCTTCTGTGGCCTAGAGATCACAGCCACTCTTCCCCCCACCAACACATCACCCAGAAGCTGTCAGCTCATAATGATTTTCAGTTGCAACTAACTGGGATGAGAGTACTGTTTTAATTGTTATTGAATAACTTAAATTAAGCAGGGCAGTAGAGAAGGCAGGTGGCAATGAGGATGGGAATTGTACTTCTGTTCAGAGGCATAAATTTAGGACTCCAGCAATTGTATTGTGATCTAAAAGCTGAGAATTTATGAGTTTTAAAATATATACACTAGGAAAACTTCTAGAATAGATTGCATTTTCTTTCTAATAGTAGGTTTAGTGTGTTCTCTACAGAAAAATGACAGGGCAATAAAAGAGGTCCTTGCTTTATGACACCAGAATATTTTAGATAAGACTCAGTACTGAGACTTAACTGATTTTCTGCTGGTGGAGAGCAACAGCAAAGCAGAGAGGAAAAGTGGAATGATGGTGTTATAGCCCCTGACCAACTTAGTTATAGTCTGAAAAACAAAAGAGAAGGAAACTAGCATTCTATGTGTTAGAAAAATCAACAGGACTTTCATCCATTCACTGTCAGCCATGTGCCCATCCTGGGCTAGGTGCTTTGGGACATTAAATAAAAATGACAATAAAACAGAAAAAAGACTGGTTCTGTATTATGTGTAATTTAGTTTGGAAAACAGGAAGGATGTTTAGAATCAAACACTAGGTTGTGTGGCTCAACCGGATTACAGGACAGTGAAGAAGGGAAAGGCCATGGGTTAGAGGAATCTGGGAAAGTTTTTTGCTCAAGATAGATATTGAGAGGAAATCTCAGAAAATGGAGAGAAGTGTGGAAGGGGTGGGGTCTCAGGAAATGAGGCCAGTATGACATAGCTGGGCAGGAACAATGGAAGGGGCACTCAGGAGACTCATTAGCCTAAAGCAGAAGGTCTGTGTTAAAATGTTGGTAGTATGTGACCACAAATACCAGTCATGCAAGGACACAGCTGCTACAGGCTTTCTGAAGGTCTTCATCCTGACTTAATGATAAGGGTACTATTCCTCTCTTGGCTAGAGGAAATAGGGCTAACTGCCTGACGAAGTAGGAAGCCAGCTGGGTAGAATACTTGGCCCAAATCTGTCCCCTGATCTGCCTGATGACCTCGAGGTTATTTGGTCAGAAACAAAGTCTTCCCTTCCAATGTGAGGAATGAGGTTTCAACTGCCAAGAACCTTATAAGAGGGGACACAGAGACAGTTATTGAATGGTAAGTGACTGATGGCCAAGGTTTTACCAAGAAGACAGTTTGGTGAGTGGTGGGACTGCCTGGAAATGATAGAAGAAGTGACACATTTTAGAGGTGGGGGTGGTGTACAGTAAGAAATGGCACACAAAATAGAGGCCTCACAGTGTGGTAGAAAGAGCAAGGCTATGAGGTTCAGATACACCTAACTTTAAATCCTGAGTGCCAACTTTTGGGGAGGAGCAAGTGCTCAGCTTTCAAATAAAGATGGCAAAATTTATGTAAGAGAATCAGAGAGCATGTAAGTAAAACACCTGGCAAAATGCCTGGCTCCAGCAGGCACTGAATAAATAGTAATAATTATTAATTTAAAGAAAAATATGGGAACATCACAGAGGAACTTTAACAACTTGACAATTCTGACAACTTTAGTGTTGATAAAAGAAGAACTAAGGCTTAATTGAGAAATTATTAAAAAAAACTCTTCTTGTTCTTTCCCCAATGCTTCCCAACCAGTATGGAATCATGTCAGGATGCCCTTCTTGTAGCTATGGGATACATCTGTTGTTCCTCCTCCACCTAGGGTCTATTTCCTCTTTTTCTGGTAACTGCACCTCACCTATCCTTGGAGGAAGCATCCTACTCTACTCTGAATGCACAGAGTTTGTGCGGAGTTGAATCTAACTCTTGGCAGCAGGGTGGGCAGTTGATCAAGGCATAACAAGTCAGAACTGTCCATCCTCCTGGCCATTCCCCCATGCTACTCCCCACCCCAGGGACTGGAATGTGACTCACCAATCAGTCCACTCTGACTGGAGTCAAATGTCTTACAACTATTGGGAAAAAGAAGCTGCTAACTAATGAGAAGACCTGCTAGAGGATAGAGAGTAAAGAGAGAGTCCTGATATGAATATAGCAACTGTGCCAGGCACTGTTCTAAGTGCTGTGGATATCAACTTTATTTAATCCTTCCAAAAATTCTATGAGAAAGTTATTATTAATATCTCCATTTTAGAGGAAAGGAAATGGAGTCATTCACTGAAAGGGGTAAAAACTTGCTCCAAGTTACACAGCCAGTGGGTACCTACCACTACCAGATTTAACCCCAGACTGTCTGGTTTCAAAGTCCTTGCCTTAACCAGTATACTATGCTGTCTTTTCAAGAGATATTTCAGATTCTGGATCCTCTATACTTTTCAGTTATGTGAGCCAATATAATTTTTTTTAAATTTTATTTATTTATTTGACAGAGAGAGACACAGCGAGAGAGGGAACACAAGCAGGGGGAGTGGGAGAGGGAGTGGGAGAAGCAGGCTTCCCGCTGAGCAGGGAGCCCGATGCGGGGCTCGATCCCAGGACCCTGGGATCATGACCTGAACCGAAGGCAGACGCTCAACGACTGAGCCACCCAGGTGGCCCAAGCCAATATAATTTCTTTTTTGGCTTAGGCCAGTTTGAGCTGGGATTTTGCCACTGGCACCCAAAGGAGTCCTAAGTAATTCAACTGCACAACAAATGTGCTGTCTTTTCCAGGGTCCCAGTGTTAGCCCAGACCCTGCTCTTCACTTGCTGAAGTTACTGTCCAAATGTATAAACCTTTCATTCAAAGTCTTCTGCATTCTTATACAAACCTGTGTTTGGATCTTACTTTTAATCCTCCTCTACAAAAATTTCCTCTTTGTCACCTATTAGTGATCTCTTTTAACCTACAGCTGAGTTAATTACTTCCTGTAAGTCCATTGACCCTTCTGATCTCACGCTCACTCATTGCTAGGGAAGAAGTCTAAAGTAGTATTTTGCAATTTCTTAAAATCCATCTCTCATTCGATAAATGTAATAACCTCTCCCCTGTCTTTCTCCTCTTGCAAATGGAAGAGGCTGCAGCCTTTTCCCCACACCCCAGTGGTCCTTGTTAGCTTTCCAGCAGTAGTTGCAATATTTTAAACAAGGCTTTCTTGCAATCATTTCTTCCTCCTTTGTGTATTCTCCTCTTTTCAAAGTGCATTCGGTTGTGCTCCCAGCTGTGTAGGATTGTTTGGGTGCTGGTCTGTAGTGAAAGGATAAGAAGAATAATTGGCTAACACAAGGCCTGAGGGAGGGATTCCAATAGGAGAAAAAGCTAATCTTTGATAGGAGAAAGCTGTTTCTTTCTGGGTTAGAAAAGGCAGCATTTTCAAATTGAAATCTCTAGGACTGAGACAGATTTCTTGAGAATGTTCGTGGTCCTCTGCTTGACAACACAGATTTCTTTGGGACTTTGTCCTGCCTCAAAGGCATTGAGAGCAATATGTTAACAACGGACACCTGAATTGCCTTCCCAATGCTGTGTGCTCTAAGTTGACCCCAAAATTGCTGAAGCAGGCTAAGCTTTTCCCCTAGGGTGCTGGTTATACACTGGTAAGTTCTTAAGCTTCATTCACAGCTCCTCTGTTTTCCAATGACCCTGTTCCCTGCTTTTCCCAGTCAGGCTGATCTGCAAACATACAAACTTCAACCACAAACTATTTGCAACTCCAAAGGAAGGAACAGTGCACCGAGGAAGAAACAAACCAACACTCACAACAACACAACCATAGGAGCCTGTAGACAGTTAGTTCTGCTCCCACCTCGGGAAGACCTGACTGTCCTCCTACCCCATCTCTAGAGAGGAACAGTTGTTTCAGATGAGTGAGGAGGATTACTTAGATTATTACAATGCTAAAATGGATTTTCTGTACAAGACAGGATAAAAATCCTTCCTAAACACAGTCTCACTTCCAAAGAAGGAATTATGGCAGGACCCTTGCATCTTAAGAGCAGTGGTGGGAGTTTCTTTAGGAAACTTGATGTTGGTAAAGAACCCATACACCTGTGGTGAACCTGCCCTTTAGCAGTGCTCAATAGGCCACATTGGGATGTCCCAATATCACTCAGTTAAACCGCAGCTAGAAATGACAGCCTTTAAGGACGAGGAGCTACTCAACTCCAACTTCAGACCTCATAAAGTGCTGAAATTCTTGGGGAAAAATGTGTGAAGTTATAAATAAACTTTATTCTATCCCCTAGAATATAGAATATAGATATCTCCTGAACATAAATAACTAATTTCTCCAGCAGTTTTTCTGTAACTGAGTGAATATATACCTTTATGAATTGTTTGAATAACCCTAATACACTGATGGGACTTTTGTCTTGAACTCATATCACAGGAATGAAAACAGACCTTATGTATCTTGAATGTTTCAGCTCTATTCTGAGTCATGAATCTTAAAAACATGTTTTTCTTTCAATTCCAATGATTTCTGTTGAACTGACCAACTGCATTCAATTGATTATGAACTATTTAATCAGATTTTCTAATTCTCTGGTTCCATCACCGTAAGAAAAGTAATTTTTGTTCTTTTCAGTTCACTGGGTGAGTACATGCCCAGTCACTTTCTGGAGACATCACTGCTTACTGCCATTTGGAGTTTTTGCCTCCAGGCTCCACTCCAGTTTCCTCTCCAGTTACTTTATCTTATTTCCCAGTTGCTTGGCCAAGTGAGGCTTCTAGGACACAATCTGTGCCAATCTTAAAGCACAGAGTTGCAGGTTAAAAAGTAATACATGTCGTTACTGTTTCAGTTCATAATATGGAAGTCATATACACTCCATTCCTCTTGACTATTGCTTCTTTGACTCAAATATTCTATGGGGTTCCTTTACCTATCTATTAATTCATCTTATATCCCAAATCCCAGTAATTAATAACAGGATAGCCTTTTTGTTCTTTTTTTTTTTTTTTAAGATTTTATTTATTTATTTGACAGAGAGAGACACAGCGAGAGAGAGAACACAAGCAGGGGGAGTGGGAGAGGGAGAAGCAGGCTTCGCACCGAGCAGGGAGCCTGATGTGGGGCTCGATCCCAGGACCCTGGGATCATGACCTGAGCTGAAGGCAGATGCTTAACGACTGAGCCACCCTGGTGCCCCAGCCTTTTTGTTCTCCAATGAAAGAAGAATATTACCTATCTATACCTGGAATTAGGTAATTAACCAGTTTAATGTTTCTTTTTAAAAAATATTTTATTTATTTGAGAGAAAGAGAGGGAGAGAGCACAAGTGAGGGGGGAGGAGCAAAGAGAGAGGGAGAGGCAGGCTCCTCGCTGAGCAGAGGGCCTGATGTGGGTCTCAATCCCAGGATCCTGGGATCATGACCTGAGCCGAAGGCAGACACTTAACCTACTGAGCCCCCCAGGCACCCCTAATTTAATGTTTCTTTTGGAGAACATCTTACCAAATCCCTTAGTCTTGTTTCTCCTCACTTCTCCTGAATTACATTCTACAATCCAACTCTATGAAAGAATTTTAATTGCTTGGAAAGAAATAGAGTATGACTCCTGGACTACTTTAAACAGTAGTTTTCCAGATATGAGAACTATATTAAATCATATTATTTACCACTTTGCCCAATTAAAAGATAGAGTGAAGGGGATGAAAAACATAAATGGAGACCTAGAGGGGGGTATATGCAATGCCATTGAGTTTTTAATATTTCCCCTGTAGAAAGGAAGTTAATAATTGGGAGTAATTCCTTCTGACTTTAAGGGGGTGTTATAACAGAGGTTAGATTTACTTAAGTCAAGAAAAACTTGAAAAAGCAGGAGTGTCACTATTATAATCCTCATTCCTGGAATTGAATAAAGAACATTGAGAAATTTAATACATAAGTGAGTTAGCCTCACTTACCACTAATTGTTTTCTAGTGTTAAGCAGTAATGATAGAGTCTATCTATAACCAGTTGTAATCCATCTTTGTCAACCATGTTTATCTTATCTTTTTATTATAATGGGTGACCCTAGGCTTTGGGAAGGGGCTCCTTTTTCAACCCCAAATTACTTGCAACTCCAAAGGAAGGAACAATAGGTGAAGGTAGAAACAAACACACATGCACAACAACAATGTGACACAATGGGATTCATTCTGGAAAGTAAATGCTCTCAACCTGCATTTAAAGACTTGTAGGATAACCCATTTTCTATATCATTGTGTTCTAAGGCCCAAGGATCTGAGTTTCTCCTCACAGTAAAGGTTTACCTCATGAGACTCTCTCTATCCTTCTCAGTGCTTCAGAGGAGTATTTTCAACATGCTTATCTTCTGGTTCACTAATGCTCTCTTCAGCTGTAACAAATTTATTATTAAGCCTATCGAGTTCTTAAAGTTATTGTGTTTTTCAGTTATGGAATGGAATCAATTTCCATTCCCATTGTTTTTTTTATAGATTCTAGTTCTTAGAAGAAAGCCTCCATTTGGTCATCTATTATTTTCAACATATTAATCACAATTTAATCATAATTTAAAGTCCATGTCTAATAACACTAATATCTGGGTCATCTATGGTTCTGTTTCTATTGTTTATTTTGTTTTCCTCTCCTGGTCCTGTTTTTGGTAATGAATTTTATGGAATGTTGAATTATGTATATGAAAAATTGTAGCACCTCAAAATGATATTTTTCTCTACAAGGAATTCATCCCATCCTCTGGCAGGCAGCTAAGAGACAGACTACCTCAATGTAGTCAGGGACTTGAGGCAGTTTTGTAGTAATTGTAAGACTGGTTATAATATTGGTTCAATGGCATTCCTCAGGGACAGCCTTGCAGACAAAAAGAAAATGGTAAGATAAGTTTGGGAAAACAAACATTGAGTACATTAATATTTTATATTTAATATGCTAGAGGTAAAATGTGCTGGTGATTGTATCTTTTCCCAGCTACCTTTAGTAACCAATGAGGTAGAAAATTCTAGGAAAGAGGAGTGTACATCTTGATGGTAATAATATGTGATGATATAGTTTACACTTTAATAGTATCTATTTTATGTACAAGACACTGTTCTAAGTGATTTACACATATATATGAACTCATTTAATCTTCAAAATCATTCATATAGTATTAGTAATAATTGCAACTATAGACATTGCTATCAATTATCAGGTATTTATTTTGTGATAGGCCAGGCTTTCTACCAGCAGTGCTTCTTTTAATCCTAACAATAAATGAATGAAATAAATGATTTTTGCCATGATGATACTGAGGTATAAAAGTTAAATGGATGTCCCAATATCACCTGATTAATGATCCCAATCTAGACGGGGAAAAACAAAACTAGTATTTTAAATCACCATACTAGAACTAAACCATAAGGGTTGTGTTAATGGGGGAAAAATGCTGTGAAACACCACTTAAATTCTCTGCTTTTTATGTTTTCTCATTTAAAGTTCCATAAAAGATTGATGACCAGCACCTAAGTAATTATATTGTTTTCTATGATAGTTATGGTTAAATAATAAATGTTATGGGATTGACATAGAATTAATCATAAGAAAATAGTAAAAACATTTCCCAAGAGTAGACTTTGCAATCTTTTACTCTGGCAAAATTGCAACTAAACTCCCAGAAGATAATAAATGTAATTAATTTCTAACATCAGTAAGCATAGGATTCAATTGAGAATGGCAACTTTGGGAGTGGAGAAATGAGTTTATAGCTATAGAAATGACAGCATAGTGTTCTTTGTGTTTATATCTGGGAAAAGTAAGCTGCTGTGCCCTCATCAACATACTCTGCCACCTACAGCCAGGTTAGGAAGAGCATAGTACTTTGGCTTAGAATATAAGTAATCCCTAAGCCTGCTGAGATCAGTTTTAGCTGAATTCTTATGTACCTAAAGGAAGACATTAAGAGACTCCATAAATGCCCCAATACAAGCCAAGGTTGCCCCTCAAAATTATTTCTCAGAAAAGTTTCTGTTAGATTTTTTGTTCCCAGTTACCTGGTACCTTTCCAGGGAGAGAATTATGTATCTCTACCAGTTGCAGTGTGATTTTTTTTTCTTTTTTTCTAAAGAGAGAGCCTAAAAGCAACATAGACCAGAAAGGAACACAGACAATATACAGTAACAGTCACCTTACAGGCAATACAATGGCACTAAATTCATATCTTTTAATAGTTACCCTGAATGTAAATGGGCTAAATGCCCCAATCAAAACACACAGGCTATCAGATTGGATAAAAAAAACAAGACCCATCGATATGCTGTCTGCAAGAGACTCATTTTAGAACCAAAGACACCCCCAGATTGAAAATGAGGGGGTGGAAAACCATTTACCATGCTAATGGACACCAAAAGAAGGTGGGGTGGCAATCCTTATATCAGACCAATTAGATTTTAAACCAAAGACTGTAATAAGAGATGAGGAAGGACACTATATCCTACTTAAAGGGTCTATCCAACAAGAAGATCTAACAATTGTAAATATCTATGCCCCTAACATGGGAGCAGCCAATTATATAAGCCAATTAATAACAAAAGCAAAGAAACACATCTACCACAATACAATGATAGTGGGGAACTTTAACACCCCCCTCACTGAAATGGACAGATCATCTAAGCAAAAGACCAACAAGGAAATAAAGACCTTAAATGACACACTGGACCAAATGGACTTCACAGATATATTCAGAACATTCCATCCCAGAGCAACAGAATACACATTCTTCTCTAGTGCCCATGGAACATTCTCCAGAATAGATCACATCCTTGGTCACAAATCAGGTCTCAACCAGTACCAAAAGATTGGGATCATTCAGTTGCTGTGTGATTTGCAGTGCTTCACTATGGGATGAGTACACATCCTACCCCAGTGATGTTGGGTATGACAATGTGACTTTCTTTGATCCACAGAATATAGGTAATGTGATTGTTCAACATCTAAGCAAAAGCTCTAAGGGCTATTGAAGAAATCACTCATGGGAATGCAGATCATTGGTAGGGACTACGCCTCCTGCCCGAATCTCAGATTAAAAAAAAGATTCGAGGTACAGAATTGCATGTAACTAACATATAACGTGAATAAGAAATACACCCTGTTGTTGTAAACCATTGGGATTATAATGTTGTTTGTCACTGTAGCAAAACCTAGGAAAAATTGACTGATACAAAATTACTCTAGCCACAAGTGTTTATCAGTGTTCTCATTTACAGAGTGCTGTTTAAATTACCTAATTTGAAAGAACAGCTACTATTTAGTAAAAAAAATTATTTAATCAAACAAGGCTAATTTTGGATGTCCTTAGGGTTCTCTTCAGGGAATTGATTTAAAAGGAGGCACATAAAATTAACATAAACTTAGTAATTGTTCCTAGGGATGTGAAGTCACTATTGTAAATGTTAGATATCATTGTAAACCGGTATTTTGGATGATTTTGACTACTATAAACAGCAATATATTATTGATGATTTTGCAAAAATTAAGAAGATATACCCACAAAATTAAGGAGATAAATAGCAACAATTATATATCATTAAGCAAACAGTTACTTCTCACTTAGAACATTTTTTAGTGGAAAATAAACCCAGCTCAGATTACAAAAAAATTCTCTATCTCAACTTAGAAAGCAAAGACTATGTTATAATCTGAAAATCTGCTTTGGATGATTAAAAAATTGACTCTATAATTATACTAATGTTGAAGATACATGTGTAAGAAATAGAATATTTTTCATGAAATGTGAGTAAAAACTATTTCTAAATTAATATATTCTTGTATGTAATATGTGATTTTAAATAGTACATATAACTATATTAATAAATTAATCTTTATAGACACTGGCATATATTTTCATAGACAGTAGATATTTTCATCCATGTCTATAACAGTTTTTTAACCACACTTTACCACCTTGAGCATGTGAATTATAAGAGACATGGATGAAAATAATGGACAAAAAAGTTTTACTAGGAAAATAAGCAAATATTGGGAGCCATATTTTATCTAAGAGAAAGAGTATATAACTCAGTTAAGGACAATCTTTTATTTTTAGCAACATGGAATCTTTGATGATGCTAGTCCTGTATTTCACCATGCCCCAACTGGTCCTATCAAAGACCTTCTTTTAATTTTTTTGGGGGGGGTCAGAGGGAGAGGGAGAGAGAATCTCAAGCAAGCTCCATGCCCAGCACAGAATCTGACATGGGGCTCCATCTCACAACACTGAGCTCATGACCCAAGTTCGATATCTAACTGACTGAGCCACCCAGGTACCCCTCACAGACCTTCTTTTAGAAGAGAAATGAACTATCTTATTTTCTACAGTACACATTCCCTGTTTCTTAGACTGGGCCATCTTAATCCTTTATATTTCATTCCTGACTCTTTAATGTCATTAAATGTATCAACCAAAGCTTTGATTTTACTAGTTTTGAAAATTAGTGTTTTCTCTTGGGTGATGGGAAGTGTATGTATGGAGGGAACGGGTGAGGTAAGGGGCCTGAACTAAAAGTATCTTTCTTGATAAATCAGCAAGTCATGATGGTGAGGACATTTTGAAATGATCTTTTTAGAGGACTTGGAGTACCAACATTCACTCTGGATTGTCTTGCTGGAGATTCTAAGGATTTATCTCAGACTGGGTGGCTTAAACTAGAGGAAATGTACTTTAGGAGAAGATGATGGATCATAGAACAAAATCAAGAATTTGGGGTAAGGAATAGAATTTTCTGAAGAATGATTAGAGATTTATGTGTGGAAATTTGAATGCCTAAGGACAGAGTAGAAAATTTTAAAAAACCCAGTTGAACCTATTTTGATATACTTTATAAATTGTTTGCCTTATTGGAAACTGTGGCAGAGTAAAGATGACCACAAATTTTTAACCCTTCTCCCACTGAGATATGGGATCCACAGTTTCTCCTTTTGAGTCTGGTGATCCGTGTAATGCTCTGACCTATGGAATATTATGGATGTGGTCCTGTGTGTCAAGTGCTAGATCTAGAACTTAAGTGACTGGCAGCTTTCACTTTGTCTCTTGGAATGCTTGATACAGGAGAAGCTAGCTGCCCTGTAAGAAAGCTGAATTCCTTGAGATTCTCATGTTGTAAGAAGCTCAAGCTAGCCATGTGTAGAAATGCTTCACGAGACTCCAGCTATTGCAGCTATCCTAGCCCAAGTGCTGCACATACGATTGAAGAACATTTCAGATGACTCCAGTCTCAGC
This sequence comes from Mirounga leonina, assembly GCF_011800145.1. Classification (NCBI taxonomy): domain Eukaryota; kingdom Metazoa; phylum Chordata; class Mammalia; order Carnivora; family Phocidae; genus Mirounga; species Mirounga leonina. Next base: position 35,747,194 of record NW_023270305.1, on the reverse strand, counting down.
TACCATCTGACTACAAACATATGAAGGACACCAAGTGAGAGTCCTCCTGATAAACTCATCAACCCTAGACTTTGAGACATAGTAAAAAATAATTCAATAAACAGTACAATCTTCATGTTGCTTAATTCAGAAACATGGGAATCGTGCTTGACCCCTTCCTCATCCTTACTGCCCACAAGGTATTCAAATCTCAATGCCTGAGCATAATAGGATATATATTTATATATACATTTTATATACATACACACATACATATATGTGTATATACATATGTATGTGTATATAGAATGAACTATTTCACAAGGGAACAGACAATATAGTTTCACAAATTTGGAAATCATTTGTTGCTTAGATGAAACCAGATTCTAGGATGTATCCTACAAATTTTGTGTGTGTGTTTAAAGGGTATTCTGAAGCCTGGAATTTAAAGGGTATTCTGAAGCCTCCATATTTTCTTTTATGTTATCTTTTCCTTTAGATTTTCTCACAACTTTTGTAACTGCACAAATAAAATTGTGTGGTAGTGTGTTAGGGGAAGTGCTCCATTTTTTTTTGTAATTGAAGTATAGCTGACATACACTGTTACATTAGTTTCAAGTGTACAGCATATTGATTCAAAAATTCTATATGTTATGCTATGCTCACCACAAGTGTGGCTACCATCTGTCACCATACAATGCTATTACAATACCACTGACTATATTCTCTATACTGTACCTTTCATCCCTATGACATATTCATTCTATAACTAGAACCATGTATCTCCCACTCCCCTTAACACATTCTTCCCTTCAGCCCACCCCCCTTCTCTCTGGCAACCATCAGTTTGCTCTCTGTATTTATGGGTCTGTTTCTGCTTTTTGTTAATTTATTTTTTCATTTTATTTATTTAGATTCCATATATAAGTGAAATTTTATGATATTTGTCTTTCTCTGTCTGATATATTTTACTTAGCATAATATCCTCTAGGTCCATCCATGTTGTTGCAAATGGCAAGATCTTATCCTTTTATGGCTGAATAATATTCCATTCTGTATATATACCACATCTTCCTTACCGATTCTTCTATCCATAGAGACTTGGGCTGTTTCCATATATTGGCTATTGTAAATAATGCTGCAATAAACATAGGGGTGCATATATCTTTTCCAATTAGCATTTTATTTTCTTTGGGTAAATACCCAGTAGTAGGATTAGTGGATCATATGGTATTTCTACTTTTAATTTTTGAGGAATCTCCATACTGTTTCCAACAGTGGCTGCACAAATTTATGTTCCTATCAATGGCACACAAGGGTTCCTTTTTCTTCATGTCCCTGTTAGCACTTGTTATTTTTTGTCTTTTTTATTTTATCCATTCTGACAGCTGTAAGGCAATATCTCATTGTAGTTTTGATTTGCATTTCCCTAATGATAAGTGGTGTTCAGCATCTTTTCACGTGTCTGTTGGCCTTTTGTATGTCTTGTTTGGGAAAAAATGTCTATTCAGGTCTTCTGCCCATTTTCCTCAATTGGATTATTTGTTGTCTTGGTGTTGAGTTATATAAGCTCCTTATTTATTTTGGATATTAACTCTTTATTGGATATATTATTTGCAAATATCTTCTCCCATTCAGTAGGTTGCCTTTTTGTTTTGTTGATGGTTTCCTTTGCTGTGCAAAAGCTTTTTATTTTGTTGTAGTACCAAGAGCTAATTTTTGCTTTTGTTTCCCTTGCCTGAGGAGACATAGCTAAAGAAAATGTTGGTATAGCCGATGTCAAAGAACTTACTGCCTGTATTTTCTTCTAGGAGTTTTATGGTTTCAGGTCTCACATTTAGCTCCTTAATTCATTTTGAGTTTATTTTGTGTATGGTGTGAAAAAGTAGTCCAGTTTCATTCTTTTGCTTGTAGCTGTCCAGTCTTCCCTGCACCAGCACCATATAGTGAAGAGACTGTATTTTCCCCATTATATATTCTTGCCTCATTTTTTTGTAGATTAATTGACCATACAAGCATGGGTTTATTTGGGGGTTATCTGTTTCACTGATACATGTTTCTGTTTTTGTGTAGGTACCATACTGTTTTGATTACTACAGCTTTGTAGTATACCTTGAAATCTAGAATTGTGAAACTTTCAGCTTTGTTCTTTCTCAAGATTGGCTACTCAGGGTTTTTTTGTGGTTCTGTACAAATTTTAGTATTATTTGCTTTATTTCTGTGAAAAATCATATTGGCAAATTTGAAAGGAATTATACATTGAATCTTTAGATTATTTTGAGTAGTACAGATATTTTAACAATATTGGTTCTTACAAGCCATGAAGATGGAATATCTTTCCATTTGTTTGTGTCATCTTTAATTTCTTTCATCAGTGTTTTATAGTTTTCAGAGTACAGATCTTTTACATCCTTGGTTAAATTTATTTCTAGGTATTTATTATTTTTGGATGAATTGTAAATGGAATTATTTTCTTTGTTTCTCTTTCTGCTCCTTTGTTATTTTCACCATTGAGTATGATGTTAGCTGTGGGATTGTCATATATGGCTTTTATTATGCCATGTTATGCCATTAGGTCTGTTCTCTCTAAACCCACTTTGTTGAAAGTTTTTATCATGAACAGATGTTAAATTTTGTCAAAGGCTTTTTCTGCATCTATTGAGATGATCATATAATTTTTATTCTTCATTTTGTTAATAGGAAGTGCTCTTTTGAAGGTAACAAGAACGTGCTGAGGATAATTGTAATTTGTGAATGCATGCTGTCACCAGCCATCAGGCAAAGTAGAGATACCCAAGGGAAGAAAATGCCACCATCCATATAGCTGTCTTTAAGCAAATGGCTCAGCACCATACAAAAAACAATTCACCTATTCAGCCATTGCTCCTTACAAATATATTACAATATAACTTACAGGGAAAACAAATTGACCTGGACACATTTGTACAGCCTAACTCATACCATATAGAAAAGAGTCTCTACCTGTTCTCCAACAATAGAGAAGAAATTCATCCAGCTATCTGTACATTTCCCATTCTCTTTCCATATGTATTTCTTGAGAAGTGAACTTGTAGGCCTGGTTAACACTACATTCAGATGAGTACTCTAAAACTGTTCTTATCCTAGATTATAGGGGCATCTGTAATGGTGGAATTCCAAGCTTCAACACAGCCTTTCAACACACAACATGTGTAGTATACATCCTCATGTTGGCTAATCTGGTTTTATCTAAATGTGGAAGACCTCTGAACTTGTGAAACTGTATCAACTAATCTCTTGAGATATATATCAAAGTTTCATTTATTCACTACACACACACACACACACACACACAATATGTTCAGGCAATGAGAGTTGAGAAAATGCATGCAGGGTAGAGAAAATAAGGGAGAGAGATCAAATATGATTTTTAAGGTCCTAGCTTAAGCAACCTGAGAGTTGTTTGCACTATTTATCAAATTATATCAAATTACCAAATTATAAATCAAATTATATTATAAATCAAATTATAAACAATCAAATTATAAATCACCAGAGGGAAATACGTTTTGGGAGTGGGGGGATGATAAGTTCATCTTGAACATATTTAAGATGCCTGCTATGCATCTGAGATGTCATGTAGGTAGTTGACATTATGTGGGTTCGGTTCACAGGGCAGATGTCTGGACTGTGTTGATATGAAAGTCTTCAGTCATCAGCAAATAGATGGTAATTGAGGCCAGGAGAGAGATGAGATGAGGGGAATATTATAGAATTTCTAAGATAGGGCCTCAGTGAGCTTGAATGGAAGAGAAAAACTTGCTAACTAGATTAAATGTACATTTATAGAGGTAGGAAGAAAATCAAGAGTAGTGGGTGTCAGAACCAGAGGGAGGAGAGTTTTTCTAGAAAGATGACATGGTGCATAATGTCAAATATTAAGCAAATATAAGGATGAAAAGCACCTGTTGGATTTAGTCATGTAAAGGTCATTAATGATCATGACGACAACAGATGTTTTAGAATAATAATATAGAATTCAGGTAAGAGTTAGTTGAAGAGTTTATAGAATATAAAGAAAGGAAAACAGAAACTATAAAATAGCTCTGCAGAGTGTTGACTATGAAAGGAAAGAAATATGGGGTAGGGTATATTAGATTGAAAAACCATTCTATTATTTTGTATTGGTTGGCATGTTAATTTTGAACCCTGTCTTGGGTCTTCACAATAAATTTTTAGCTTTATATGATGTGTAAAACACTAAGCAGTATATTGTGGGCATAAGGGATAAAACAAATCTTTAAAAATTACATGTTTCTTGCTTTCCTTATTCCAATGAGAATGAAATATTCTTAAGAATTGGAGAATAAGTTCACTCTCATGTATTTCCTCCAACATTCTTCACATAGTGTTTGTTATACTCTGTCTTCCCACACTACCTCCCTGGAACTACATCCAGACAAACTTTAGCCCTGCAATATCTAATATTTTTCCACTGGAGATAATTATGCTCCCAATCTGGACAAGTGACCAGGGAACTCATTTATATGAACTTCCTCATTCTCCTGCACTGTTTTATATGACTTCAGCTCTCCAGTAGTTTATCATATAGGAGGGCAGTGTTTTAACTTGGGTGGCCTGGAAAACCATTATGTTTTAACAGGTACAGGATCCTACTTCCTTTCTATCACTTTCCAAGACCCCTCAGGAAATGTGGACGTAAAAAAATTGAGTCCTAAAATGTTTTGCCTACTTTAACTTACAATTCTGATGAGCAGGAGTGAGGAGTGAGCAGAAGTTCATATAAATCTGGCATTGGATTAGATGGTATTGTGAAATCTTAAACTTAGAAAGGACACTAGAAATATTAACATACAGTCATCTCATCAAAAACAGATATACCCAAGGTCAGCTGACTGGAAGGACAAATGTGCTTCAAACATCAACAGGTGATCTAGGGCTAGCATTCCTTTTTCAGATTGATATTCTTGGTTTCTTCAAGGTTTCATTTCATGGAGTGACTCCAAACCATCAAGGTTCTTAATGGAAATTGTAGTGGGTTGAATTGTGTCCCCGAAAATGGTAAGTCCAAGTCTTAACTCCCTGTACTAGTAAATGTGACCTATTTGGAAATATGGTCTTTTCAGATGTAATTAAGTTAAAGATTTCGAGATGACATCATCCTGGACTTAGGGTCCACAAATCCACTGTTTGGTGTCCTTATGAAAGAAAGGAGAGGGAGATTTGAGACAGATACAAAGAAAAAAAGCTCATCTCAGTCAGAGTTTGGAGTCATGGGTCTATAAGGCAAAGAATGCCTAGGATTGCTGACAACTACCAGAAGCTAAAAGAAAGTATGGAACAGATATTCCCCCCAGAGACCCCAGAAAGAAGAACCCTGTCAATACCTCAACTGCAGACTTTTGGCCTCCAGAACTAAGAAAGAATAAATTTCTGTTATTTTAAGCCTCCAAGTTTGTGGTAATTTGTTAAGGAGTTCTAGGAATATAATACAGGTGTGTATGTGTGTGTGTGTTTGTGTATGTATACTACATTGATATTTTTTATATTGTCAATTTCTCTGTTCAAAAATGGCAATTCATAATTTTGCTGTTAATTAATGTCAAGTTTACTGAATTGTGGTTTCCAGAAACTAAATTTATTCTATCAAAATCAGGATATAAATTTTTCACATATTTTTTTCTTTTTACCTTTCCCAATATCCATGATAACTTAAAGATTATCTGTAGTGATTTTAGGCTTGGCAATTACTTCAGTAATCAAACATAACTTTTCTGCTTTGGAAATGTAAATTAAATGAAAATGGATAATACTTCCTTTCTATTTCATGGCCTATTATGGACCTTGAATCCCTCTTGCCTACCAGAAGCAATGTTTATTTTAAATTCACTCTTTTTGACGTAGCTTTAAACTAAAAGCTGTGTAATTTAATTCTTAGTCTCAGTAATCTCATAAAAAAGCAGAAAAGGACTCAATTTACAAAAGCTTGTATTTTAATGGCATAGTTACAAAAAAAAATATCATTCAGTATACTGCTTCCCACTTTAGAGCTTTTATAACCATGGAGTTTCACAGTCCTACAATAAATAATGCTGATTATGTGTCTCCTTCCTTTTGCAAATCTATTGGTAGCAAATTTTATTTCTTGGCTGCAATCATTTGATATAAAATTATTTTGTGGTGTGTTTATGGCATACTTATCAAATTAGCATTTAAATATTTGCTGTAGTTTTATGATGCAAAACTGGACCTACAATGATTTATTACACCATAATCCTACATGAAAGTTTCAACCCTTTCTGGTTGTATGATGGAAAGTTCCCAGGAGTATATGCCAGAAAAATAATATTCATCAAACTCGTATAGAAAGGGGAACTTTTAGAAAATTCTCATGGATACAAATATTATTCATAATAATTTCACTTAAATATGTAATTCCATACAAGTCTTAAGTATACATCCCCATGACTACAAAGTCAAAGCAAATGACACAATTCAAAATAAAATTACAAATGCATTAAAATTTAAATAAACTGTATTAATATGATGGATGAAATTACTTTCCTAAAACTAAATTGGCAATCTTTAATTTACTAATAGAAATGTATTTGCATATCCTATGTTTCACTTGAGACTTACTTGACTATTTGGATTTAGAGCATAGTGGACCAGCAATTAAATTATCTTCATTATTATTATTGTTACTTTTCAATTTATCAGTTTTATTTTTAACCACTAATCCATCCTTCTCATTAAATCAATGTGCTGGTGTGTACCAAAATATGTCATTGTAACAAAAACACTTTTAACAGAAAGTTACATATTGTCTAATTACTACTAAACTTTTTACAAAAATTATTTTATGGAAATAGTTTGTTTTGTCATTTTGAGTAAGATTTGTTATTGGTTTTCATTGGATTGTATTAGTTAGGTACTTTCTTTATGTTGTAGTTGTTCAGAGTTTTTCCCTGGAATTACTGTTGAATTTATCAAATGCCCTTTTAGTGTCTATCAGTGGAGTGTGTGTGTCTGTGTGTGTGTGTCTGTATTTGCATGTGTTTAAATAATTTTATCACATATGTAGACTCAGATTCATGAAATCATCACCAGAATCAAGATACAGAACTGTTCTGTCACCATAAAGATCTCTCTTGTGCTACTCTTATATAGTTTCACCCACCCCTGCTCCTGTCTCCCTGGTGATTACTAATCTGTTCTCCATCTGTATAATTTTATCATTTCAAGAATATTATATAAATGGAATCAGACAATATGTAATCTTTTGAGATTGGCTTTTTTTAATGCAGAATAATGCCCTTGAGCTCCATCCAAGTAGTTATAGTTTATCAATAGTCTATTCTTTTTATTTTGTTGAGTAGCATTCCGTTGTACAGATTTGCCACAGTTATTTTTTTTTAACAATTTCCCTGAGGGCATTTGGATTGTTTCCAAGTTTTGACAATTTTACATATAAGGCTTTACAACTGAGTTGGTATGTTTGTAAGTTTTTGTGTGGGCATACATTTTCATTACCCTGTAATAAATGCCCCAGGAGTGTGATTGCTAAGGTATATGAGAAATGTATATTTTGTTTTATAAGAAATTTCCACATAATCTTCCAGAGTAGCAGTACCTTTTTACATTCCCATAAAGAATATATTAAAGACCAAGTCTCTCTATGTCCTTACCAGCGCTTGATACTACCAATATTTTCTATTTTACCTTTTTTATAATGTGTGTGGTGATACATCATTATGACTTCAAATTTGTATTCCTTTAATGGCAAAAGATGTTACATTTTCATGTATATTGTTGTAACTTATAATATTTGTTTATATTGTTGACATTGCCCAAGTATCACAACACAACTTGTTAAGAAAGCAAAACTGTTTATTTAAGCTCACTGCAGTAAGGGGAAAAACCACTTAATAGAGATTTAGCAATGCCTCAGAAAGAGGAAGTCAGAAGTGCCACAATTATAAGGTGCTGGTATCTGGGATCAACTAGTTTAAGGTAGATCTTTCAAGCTAGAGAGCTGATTGGGACCAGGCACTTTTTAAGATATAATCATTTTAGATTGGTAGGCAGCAAAGTAAGGGCTTTGAGGCAAGTTTGGTAAGTAAAACATTTAAAGGTAAACTGCCCAGGTTAGCAGACCCTGTCTTTGCTAAATAATTCTGATGAAATTTTCTGGGGCAAACAATGAAATAATTTACTGGTTTATAGCTTTCTTTCTACTGGGCACAGGTTTCTTCTTTTTTTTTGTAAGATTTTTGTTTAATTATTTGACACACAGAGAGAGCACGAGCAGGAGGAGCGGCAGCAGAGGGAAAGGGAGAAGCAGGCTCCCCACCGAGCAGGGACCCCAATGTGGGGTTGATCCCAGGACCTGGGGATCATGACCTGAGCCGAAGGCAGATGCTTAACCAACTGAGCCACCCAGGCGCCCCTGGGCAAAGTTTATTCTTGCATCACATAGCGAAGTGATGTTGGCATAGTTGGTCTGGTTTTATCTAAGTCATTCTGACACAGATAGTCTCAAGTCTCAATAATAATTTCCTGATATTTTAACTATTCTTGAATCTGTGAAATAAGCTATACTTGTCTATAATATATTTTACTCCTTATGAAATATTAGATTGTATTTTTGAAAATGTAATTGGACTTATTTACATATATATTTATCAGTGCAACTCATTTATAGTTTTCTTTTTTGTACCATTGTTTTGTCAGGTTTTGGTATTAAAATTATGCTGGCTCCTGGGGCGCCTGGGTGGCTCAGTCGTTAAGCGTCTGCCTTCGGCTCAGGTCATGATCCCAGGGTCCTGGGATCGAGCCCCGCATCGGGCTCCCTGCTTGGCAGGAAGCCTGCTTCTCCCTCTCCCACTCCCCCTGCTTGTGTTCCCTCTCTCGCTGTGTCTCTGTCAAATAAATAAAATCTTTAAAAAAAAAATTATGCTGGCTTCAAAATATGAATTAAGCTCTTTAACTTTACAACATTCTAGTAGATTTTATTTTTTCCTATTTATTTATTTAGAGAGCATGAGTGGGAGGAGGGACAGAAGGAGGGATAGAGGGAGAGCATCCCAAGCAGACTCCCCATGGAGTGCAGAGCCTGATATGGGGTCTGATCTGATGACCCTGAGATAATGACCTGAGCCAAAACCAAGAGTCAGATGCTTAACCGACTGAGCCACCCAGATACCCTAACATTCTGGTAGATTTTAAATAAATTTGAAATTATCTAGTCTTTAAAGTTAGGTGACCTTCATCTTTAAACTCATCTGGTCATTGTGCTTTTTTCTGTAAGAAATATTTAGTCACTTTTCAATTATCTTCAGTGGCAATGGTCTATTTAATTTTTCTTTTAGGATAAAATTTCTTGTTCTGTTCTTTTTTCTTTCTTTTTTCATGTTCTATACTACTTTATTATATATGTCCTCATGATTTCTCCTTCTTCCTCATAACCAGATTTTAGAATGGGCATAATTATTTGTTTACAAACTGGGCTGTGTAAAAATGGAAAATATAATCTATCTCAATTTTGTCATTAGTGGGTTAGCACCCAGACCATGCTCTTTGGACTTAGGCATTCCTTTCCCTGTCTGATGATGACTCATAGCTGAATCCCTTGCAGAAATTGCCTTCAACCCAGGGAACTCCCTGGCCCAGGGAGTGATCACTATGCAGATAAAATATCCAGGCTTCATTAACTTAATTCAGGACAAATCTGAAGAGTAACTCTAGCTTGGAGCATCCTCTAGGATCAAGTGAGGCTTATGTTGCAAATGCCTTAAAGTTCAGCCTCTCCCTCTGACCAGTCTTGTGACCTTCACTCTCTCATGCGCAAAGTTCCTAGGAGCACATACCAGCAAACTTCTTGCAGGCAAATCTCCTCAGAAGAGGTTTCCTGGCTTACCTCCCACCATCCCCCAATCCCACCCTCCCCCCCCAAAAAACAGTAAAATTGGCATAATAACACCTACCTCTAACAGCTGTTGTGAATATACAATGAGGCTTTAGATATACAGATATAAACACTTAATATTAGTCATTATTTTATAATAAGATGTTTAAAAAGATGTATAATAAGATGTATAAAAAGATATTTAAAAAATACACAGACTTTTGGCTAAATCCATAAAACTCAGGGTTAGTTTTGTGAGCCAAGAAATTTTTATGTATTTTAAAGATAAGTACTAGATTCATCTATGCAGAACATAAAAAGATAACAGAACTTTTCTCTTTGCTCCATCATGATCATATACCTCTGAACTATGTAAAACACTAAAAATGTTAAAGAAAATTGTTTAAAAAGAATTTGTACAAGTATAGATATATTTTGGCTTCCTTCCCTCTTCCCCACCCTAAGCATACACAAGAGAGTGAGTGAAGCATGATAAAAGAGACTTGGAAAAAAACGTCTATGTGTCCTTTGAGTTTTGGGTGTCTACCTGAACAAAGAAACCAGCATCCACTTCACACACACAGAATACTAAAGGCAAGAATAAGGCTGTTGCTGCCTGGTATGGCAGGCCAAAGAAAGACCAGATAGCATTGAGGAAGCATCACTTCTACCATTTGCCAGGCAGACAGGCATTTGTCACCAGTGGGGAAGTGGGGAAGTAACTACTGTAGAGCACTAGCATGCCTACCAACATAGTGCCTTGCCTATATGGGTAGAGATTTATAGTAAGACCCTGTAGGTGGTGGTACAAATATAGCCAGAACTTGGAGAGGAAGCTTGTAAGAGTTCAGCCAAAAACTGCAAGACTTCTTCAAGGAACTAGGGTAGTGTGGAAGGTGGCTTCAGAAGAAATTTTCAGAAGAAATTTCCAAGATAAACAAATGCTCTCATGATAGATGGTTGCCTCATGAAAGATGGACACCTGCCATGACAGCAATAGCCAGATTATAATGACTCTGTATTTATTCTAATTCCTCCCTTCTCTGATATAATCCTGGAAGAAACAACAATGGGAACATAAGAAAGTTGTGGCAGTATTAAAACATATCTGCAAATTATTTCACATTCCTCCTACCAAAAAATGGCATCTAATTTAGCCTCAAAAAGGGACAGCCTTATTAATATCATCAAACTTTCTGGATCCATGTTTTGGTTGTGATTATGTTTAGCACTATCTATGGAATATTTTTTCTTTAAATAGGAAAGTTAATCACATTAAACTTATTATCACAGTAGGCTTATTACTCTTATTTCAGTGATACTATTTTATTTCCTATTTTTTATTTCAATTTCCTTACTCTCTATTGTATAAACCAGAGATATTTTTCCTTTGGTAAAGTGATATATTATGGATGGATTTTCATTCTTCTTATGGTTATATTCAATTTTTTATAAAACATTTAAATCTATATTTCTCAATTTATCAACATTGAGAATGAAATTATCATCTGATTACATGGAAATGGTGAACATATATGTACACTTTTACTTCCTTTTAATTACCATTAATAAGCTTGCCCTCTACTTCACTTGTTATGTTTTTTACAAAGTTGATTTCCTTTTTATTACTACTAATATTGAAATTTTGCTGTGGCATTTTTTCTGTCCTTAAAGTCTTTAACTAGGTCATTTTTATTTGTTATTGTAGTGTGCTCTCTTATCTCCTATTTTTCTTGATTTATATTAGCTGTATTTTAATTTCTCTAAGATGACAAATAAATTGATGTCTAAAATGTACTTCTGATACATGGACTAAATCTTTTTCAAACACATGAAATTCCCATATCTCTTTCATGGCTAGTTTAAATCTTTCTTTCATTTCATAGAATCTTAAGTTTTGATTCTTTTTTTTTTTTTTTGTAACAGAATGTTGGCTGAGACTTTTCCCTTTGCTTTGAATTATAGCTATAATTTCAAAGCTGCCTTAAATAGATAAGCACTAGAACATGCTAAATGGGGTTTCTAGATACGTCTCTACAGGGTTGGTTTAACTGTTTTGGCAGACATACCTTAAGGTGATCCCTAATGTGTTACATCCTTATATACTTCCCTGCCCTTAAGTTTGGGTGGAACTTGTGACTTGCTTCTTATCAGTACAATATGGCAGAGGTGATGAGATATCACTCCATCAATTAGGTTATGCTGTATAACAAAGTGACTGAATGTCACTTATATGTTATATATATATATATATATATATCCATAAGACTATTTCTAAGGCTCCATGTCAGCCAACTGCAGTGATTCTTCTGCTGGTGTTAAAGAGGGAAATTGCTATATTGAGGACCACATGACAGGGAAATGTGTGTAGTCTCTAGTACCTGATAACAGCCTCTAATCTATAGCCAGTAGGAAGCTGGGGCCCTGGATTCCATAGCCACAAGGAAATGAATTCTGCCAACTGTCTGCATGAACATGGAAGAAGATTCTTTTCCAGCTGAACCTCCAGAGTAGAACACAACTTGACCTGTGTTCTAATTTAGCCTTGTAATCCCTGAGCCAAGGACCTTGTCACTGGACACCTGATCCACAGAAAATTGTGAAATAACAAAAACATGTTGTTTTAAAAGCTGATACATTTGTGGTGATTTGTTATTCAGTAATAAAAAAATGATATAACTATTAGTAGTTCTATGTCAGTTACCCAGTCATTCATCTAAAGAAGAGACTAAAAACTATAAAAAGGTATTGACTTAGTATGATATAGCCCTAGTTAGTGGGAGTAAATTTTGGGTTTTATCTTCCCCCTCATTATAGTGGAAGGGAGAAGAACTGTTGCAACCCCAACCAAATCAACTGATAAGAGCTCCAAGAAAATTACTTATAGAAATTGAGGATTTCTGGAATAATGGAATACTGGCATCTCTTGTCTACACACTTGCGGAAAAGCTGAAACTAACTGACCCACTCTGAAGTAAGAGACTTTTTAGAATAGCCTTTCACGTGTTCCTGGAATTTGGAAAGATATATGAATGGAGAGACTGTTCTTGTCCTTGCTTGTAAAAGTTTGGCTTCCTGAGCTACAATAGCTCAGGAAGAAGGGATTTGAAAGAGGAGTCAGCAGCACCCCACTGCTTGCCAACCACTTGGCAAGGCAAAAATCTCTTAAGTTTTCCACAGAAGCTATCCATTATTAGTCATCTTGAGGATTACCCAACCCAAGATGGTGATGGACCAGAATGAAATATACTGAATATACTGAATGGCAAAAGGCTGTAGGTTATACTATTAGGAGTGGGACTAATATGAGGACTGTGAAGGGTGACTCAGAAAACTTATCGCCAACCCAAGATGGTGATGGACCAGGATGAAATATACTGAATATACTGAATGACAAAAGGTTGTAGGTTATACTATTAGGAGTGGGACTAATATGAGGACTGTGAAGGGTGACTCAGAAAACTTATCGCCTGAGTTAGGAAACTCTACAGTATGGAAATCCATATGGTGCTGCCAAATAAGCCCATAAATGAATCACACAAAAGAGTTTCAGCCAGGAATTGAGTGGCTGCCACAGAGGACACTGACAATATTACATCAATACTTCTTTTGGGGTCTTGGACCCAATTCCGATGTGGGGAGGAGTTTTCCCCCACACCAACAAGCAATTCTTAGGACACCAGCTGGATGTCCTTCAATTTAACTCAATTCTGACACTATTTACTTGGAGATAGCATCAGATTCCACAGGTTAAAGGTTTAATCCTACAAGGCTGACCCCCACTCCCCTACTTCAGATGCCAGTAATAAGCCTAGATTATCTTTGCTTCTGATAGACTGGCTATAGATTGAGGGATTAAATGTCCATGTTCCTATCTGTACTTCTGACCAACTGGCTATAAATCAGAGGTTCGAACAACCCCCTCCTTGGGTTCAATTAATTTTCTAGAGTGGCTCACAGAACTCAGGAACCCATTTACTCATGAGATTACTGGCATATTACGAAGGATAGAACTCAGAAACAGCCAAATAGAAAAGATGCTATATATGGCCAAGTATGGGGGAAGGATGCAGAGGTTCCATGCCTTCTCCAGCAATGCCACTCTCCCAGCACCTTCGTGTGTTTACTAACCCAGAGGCTCTCCAAACCCTGTGCTCTTGGGTTTCTATGGAGGGTCAAATGGGCAGGGTTGGTTGATTAAATCATAAGCCACTGGCAATTGATCTCAATCTCCAGCTACTCTGTCCTCTCCCCTTCCAAGAGTTTGATTCTCCTGGCAACTAGCCCCCATCCTTAGGTGCTTCCAAAAATCACTCATTAATGTAGCAAAAGACACCTTTATTGTTCTCATCACTTAGGAAATTCCAAGGGTTTTAGGAGCTCTGTACCAGAAATGGGGCCAAAACCACATATATATTTCTTATTATAAATCATAATATCACAGTACCAGTAATAAAGGACTTTCTGTCTTTTCCTATGAAACCCCCTTCCACCAATTTGACCCTGAAAGATCCAGCAGCAGGACAAGATGAAGGAAAGGCAAATAGGTCATGGCTTTCTTCTCCCCAGAAATACCCTTAGCCCTGAGTCAGTTACTAACTTGGGGTTGAAAAGAAATTTTTATCTTTATGAGAGTTAGCCATTTTAACTTTGTTGCACTTTAATTTGTTTTAACTTTGAGAATGATCAGTCAGAAATGAGATCTGCTTGTGGTATTACCAAGGGACAAAGAAAGATAAGGTCATAGGAAAAATCAAGGACACCTGTTGAAGAAAAATAGAAATAGTTTTTCTGATTTGTTTGCATCAAGTATAGCCATTAATATAATCTTTTAAGTTGGTCCTTTGTGACTTCTTCCTTAATTTGTTCACCTGGTATATGGCTTGTATAAATGACTATTTTACAATATATAGTTCATTATCATCTAATTTGATAACTCAAAGTGTTTTTTTTTTCCTAATTTTTTTCCATTGACCATTTCAGGAAATTTCTAAGAGGCAGGTTTGAAATGGTGTTCTAGAAGACATTTTCTGTGTATGAGACTGACATTGTGTATGAGATTAAAAATTTACAACTGGTGCTGCAAATATTATCTCAGATAAACCATGGAAGACTTTTCTTGCATGGTACATAGGAAAAAAACATATTTTGCATATATTGTGTGGCAACCCTTCCCAAAATATCTTATCTACTAAGGCCTAAAATTTATCAGTAGATACTTCTTTGGGTTAAGCATTTTGCCCACTGGTTTCTTTTTTCAATAGAAATTACTTCAAGAATTTGGCTGACTTTAACTCAATAATTCTTTAATCTAAATCAAGAGAAGCTAAAAGCAGTGGGGCTTCATGGGTGGGAGTAGATGCAGGCAGAACTTAAGTGGGGCTGAGGAAGAATAGCACTATACAAATACACTGGTGCCAGTTTATAAGACACAAACACATGAACAAAAACAATAAACACACCCAAGGCCAATTATTATACTGTATTTGGGGCTACTCTCTCCCTTTCAGTTCTGCTTCCTCTCCCCCATAGGTTTTTTAAAATTTATTTATTTATTTGAGAGAGAGAGAGAGAGAAGGCAGAGAGGAGGGGCAGAAAAAGAGGGGGGAGAGGATCCCAAGCAGACTCTACATTGAGTGCAGGGCCTGATATGGGGCTCAATCCCAGGACCCCAAGACCTAGGTCTGAGACCATAAATCTGTATTTTTCAAAAAGCCTTTTAGTGCTTTTGATGAAAGATAATTTGGAAACCACTGAATTGGTCTTACTTTTCAGGTACTTGAATGGCCTCATTGGCAAGAGGACAGTGTTCAATTATGTTTCAATCCATAGCAGAGTAGAATAAACAAAATTTTGGCTTGGGTTTGATCCTGTATCTTCAAAGATTCCTTCCATTCCTTTCTGCAAACCTTCTTTGAAACTTCTTATTTATAAAATAAATGATGGTTAGAGGCTTAATTTCTACTCCATCCTCATCTCTGGACTGCAGTCTAGATGGCTTAGAGTCAATTTGTTTTTCTTCTTTTAGGTGTCACTGAGTTTAAATTGTTTTCTGCCCATCTAGAAGATTTCTCTCCCTTAATGCTACAGAGGAAGATGAACTAGTCATTGAGCTGACAGGTGAAGAGCAGTAGGATTAGTTTGGTTTTGGAAATGATATATGGCTGCAGGGTATAAAATCAACAGAGATTCATATCCTAGAAGACTAGTTAGTCTATCATGGCTGCTGCCATTATTTTTCAATCTACAAATCTACAGGAAAAGCATCAAGATCAGCTACAACTATTTTTTAATTCTCTTTTTTTTTATCAGCAAAATTGATTAGTACTGCCTTCCACCTTGTGTGGTATATTTAAGGGAAGCAGAAATAATTGAATGGTATGCAGAGGTATTTGAGGAATCAAACTAAGTTAGGTGAAGTCAGTGACTAAAGAAAATATACACTGATTATTTTCACATAATTGACATCTGAGATACTTTGATGCCTGATCCAAATATAAAATTGGTAAAAAAAACAAACAAAGAAACAAACTACTGTTTCTTCTTCCAACTATCTTTACTTTCTCTTCATTTCCTCTTCACAACCAAGCACTGGGGGATTGGTCCTTTTTTAAAATGTCTAGTACTTTGAACTAGCTCTTCTTACTTCATTTGTAAGCAAAAATCTGCATTATCAGCCATTTGGTTAATGGATGGCCCTGTACATTAATATCAATCAGCGGAATATAATTCTAGATATGAGTGTTTCCTGTCTATGAATTTTATCCGTGAGCTTATGGCATATAGAGAATGGAGGACTGTCCTAGTACTGGGCAACTTTCAGAATATTGTCAGTTGGACTGTGCCTTATCAAAATTCAGGCTATTTTGTTTAATTATTACTAAAATTCAGACAAATAATTTGTTTCTTCTTCGGAGCAGAAGTTCCCTCCAGAATCACAAATGAAACAGTGTTATTCTCATTCTAATAAATCCGCATAAACATCATACCCCAAAGGTTAATGGTAATTGCAAAATGGGTAACTTTTTAAACAACTTCTGAATCAGATTCTAAAATTTCAGGATAAATCCTAGAGGAGAACACAGGCAGCAACCTCTTTGACCTTGGCCAAAGCAAATTCTTGCTAGACACATCTCCAAAGGCAAAGGGAAACAAAAGAAAAATGAACTATTGGGACTTCATCAAGATAAAATCTTCTGCAGAGCAAAGGATACAAAACTAAAGGCAACTCACAGAATGGGAGAAGATATTTGCAAATGACGTATCAGATAAAGGGCTAGCATCCAAGATCTATAAAGAACTTATCAAACTCAACACCCAAAAAACAAATAATCCAGTCAAGAAATGGGCAGAAGACATGAACAGACATTTCTCCCAAGAAGACATACAAACAGCCAACAGACACATGAAAAAAGTGCTCCACATCCCTTAGCATCAGGGAAATACAAATCAAAACCACAATGAGATACCACCTCACACCAGTCAGAATGGCTAAAATTAACAAGACAGGAAACAACAAATGTTGGCAAGGATGCAGAGAAAGGGGAACACTCTTACACTGTTGGTGAGAATGCAAGCTGGTACAGCCACTCTGGAAAACAGTATGGCGGTTCCTCAAAATAGAGCTACCCTATGACCCAGCAATTGCCCTACTAGATATTTACCCCAATGATACAAATGTAGTATCCAAAGGGGCACCTATACCCCAGTGTTCATAGGGGCAATGTCCACAATAGCCAAACTGTGGAAAGAGCCGAGATGTCCATCGACAGATGAATCAATAAAGAAGGTGTGGTATATATTTATAATAGAATATTGTTCAGTTATCAGAAAGGATGAATACTTACCATTTACATTGACATGGATGGAACTGGAGGGTATTATGCTGAGCTAAATAAGTCAATCAGAGAAAGACAATTAGCATATGGTTTCATTCATATGTGGAGTATAAGAAACAGTGCAGAGGATCATTGGGGATGGGAGGGAAAACTGAATGGGAAGTCATCAGAGAGGGAGAAAAACCATGAGACACTCTAAACTATAGGCAACGAACTGAGGGTTGCTGGAGGGGAGGTGGGTTGGGGGGATGGGGTAACTGGGCAATGGGCATTAAGGAAGGCACGTGACTGTGATGAGCACTGGGTGTTATATGCAACTGATAAATTATTATTATTATTTTTTAAAGAATTTATTTATTTATTTGACAGAGAGAGACACAGAGAGAGAAGGAACACAAGCAGGGGGAATGGGAGAGGGAGAAGCAGGCTTCCCGCGGAACAGAGAGCCCGATGTGGGGCTCGATCCCAGGACTCTGGGATCATGACCTGAGCCGAAGGCAGACGCTTAACGACTGAGCCACCCAGGCACCCCCAACTGATAAATTATTGAACACTACATCTGAAACTAATGATGCACTATATGTTGACTAATTGAATTTAAATAATAAAAAAATTTAAAAATTAAAAAAAATAAAATTTCAGGATAATTATTTGTTAACATCTCTGTGGCTCTTTACTAATTGCAAAGGGCTTTAAAGTCATGATCTTATTTAAAGTTTATCACAGTCCTTGGAGATGAATGCCAGCATCTTTATTTTACAAGTGAAGTAACTAACTGTGCTTGAAGCTAAGGACAGTAACTGTGGTCCTTAACCAGGTCTTCTGACTCCTAGCCTATTGATTTTGCCATTTCACAAATCACTCAATCATCCTGCTATTATGGTTTGTATGCTACAAAATACTATGCATATTTTCAATATTGCAGTTGTTTAGGAACATGGAGAATATATTTGACTGGACATGAAGTACATGTGATATTAAAGATAAAGCCCTAGACTAAGAATTTTTTTTAATGTACAATACTATCTGGTTCTACCTTCTACTAACTGCATGACCCTGGGAAGGTTGCCTAAACTTTTCAGAAATTTGCTTTTCTCTTCTTTAAAAGAGAGGCTGAAGATTCCTTGTGGACCACAGTTTCAGTTTTCTATTGATAATAACAGAACACTTCGAACTTAGAAGAACAATTTATTATTTCTTATGATTCTGCTGTTAGGGATTCAAGAAGAGTTCAGCGGGGGGGGGGGGGGTTCTGTCACATTGGCATGGGCTGTGGACATTATCTTGGCTGCACTGAGTTAGCAGCTGGTTTGGACTGGAAGGTCCAAGAAAGCTTCCCGAACATGTCTGGCACCTTAATAGTCCTTCATGCAGTCTCTGCCTCTGTCTCTCTCTGTTTTTTTGTCTTTCTCTGTGTAATGTCTCATAATCTGATAGTCTTTACTGGTCTCTCTTTCATTTTGTGGTTAGTTTCCAAGGGAAAGGAGAGGAAGATGCCAGACTTCTTAAAAGCTAGGCCTAAAACTGGCACAAATAACTTCCTATACATTGTATTGGTCAAGCCAAGTCTCCAGGTCAGCCCAGATTTAAAGGAAGGGAAAATTGATTACATCTCTTGATGGGTGGAGCAGAAGGCACATACAGGAAGGGAAGATATTAATGGCACTCACCTTTGGAAACTATATCACAGTCAGCATTAGATGGCTACTGTGATTACTCAGTAATAAATTGAAATTTACATGTTTTTCAACACAAATTATTATTAGGCAGCTGTTACAGAAGAACTGCTCTATGCTGTGGGTATACAACTCTAAACAAAATACATGTTGTTTTCTGACTTATGATAGTATGAAAGTCAGATATCAACTACATAAATATGCAGGTAAACATTTAATTATAAACTTGGGCAAGCACTACACAGGAAAACTACAGTATGCTAAAGCACATTGGCTTAACTGGATATGATGGGTCAAGAAAAGCATCTGAGCAAGTGATATTTGTGTTGGGAGCTACAGTATGGGTTAGAGTTAGCCATCTAAAAAGAAAAGGAAAGAACATTCCAGACAGAGGTAACAGCACATGGGATAACCCTATGAGGTGTTCCAAGTGCTGAAAGTTCAATGTAGCTGGAGCATAGGGGCCCAAGGAGTATGGCCTATGGATGATCTCAGAGAGTCAGGCTGGGAAGCATTGTTATTATGGTGTGAATGTTCCCCTTTTCTTCTAAATATTGAAAGTTCACTCAAAGGTTGTATCCATGCAACAGAATTATGGTGTGGCTTAATGTTGCTGGCAATATACAAATGCTCAAAGAGATTCTGCAGTTTCTTCTTTTTTGTTAAGTATGTTCCCATAGCCACCGACAGGTGTGTGTGGGCAGGAAGGGAAGAAAAAAATTTCAAAGATAGAGATTCAGGAACTTATTTTTCTAAAACAAGTTCATTTTCCCTTCCTGAGCATCTATAATTCCTAATGTTATTACTCTGATGGCTTCTACATCATTAATGGAATCTATGATCTTACCTGCAAATTCAGTTTGCATTAGGCATACAAACAGAATCACACAAATTAATATTTTAATTGAGTTGACACAGTCCAAATGAAAATGACTACTACTTAAATTTTAATTATGCATGCAGAACAAAAATGTGTTCCAAATGTGATTTTTTTCCCTTAAAAAAGCAAAAATCCAAAACTAAATGATAAATTCAAAGTGAAGCAGTTGGAACAGGCTCTAAATCATCACAGATCTTGGATATCTCTGCTTAGTACAGGAAGAATAAACTGAAAAAGATATACTGCCTCCTGATAGAGGAAAATAATCCACTGGATAGTAATTTACACCAACTCACCATCTATTTACCATCTATTTATTGTGTATCTAGCCTCACACAATGCATTTAGGAGAATACAAAGGAACATATTCTGCTATGGAACTCAGTCTTGTGGAATGGATAGGGGTAACTTAATCAGGAAGGCAAAATGGCAAAATAATGTAGGATGAAGAATAGCAAAACCAGGTATATTGTCAAAGAATCCCTCGAAATTTAGAGGAGAGTCCTTTATGTGTAAAGACAAAAATGACTGGATCCACTGAGGCCTGAAAAGTAGCCACTACAACCAGGCACTTTGTGTCTCTGTATCTTTGTTGTCTTAGCAGCATCCATTTCTCTTAATCTTTCCATCTGTAGTTATGGGTATATAACCTTGAAAAACCAGTCTGTGTCTTCATTGTTCAATGATCAGGTGAGCTGGAACATTTGACTTGAGTGAACCTCAGGACTCATGCTTGGAATGCAGGGCTATATCCTCAATTTCATGACTCTGCCTGAGAATGGACTCTGTATTGAGCAAATGTTGAGCCAAGATTTAAAGATGAAAAAATAAAAGTTGAAGCTACATCTGCCTTTGCACTGTTTTATTTTTTTAAATTATATTTACCCTTAGCAATCTAACTGATAAGAAGGCTACTGCCTCTTGGATGATTCAGGTTGTTCAATCAATACCTGCTTTCAATTATACTGTGTGAGAGGGATGGTCAAATAAATCTTAAGAATACCTCTTATCCTGAGAGTTCATGACACTCATTTCTTACAAGAATCATTTCTAGCATCAGACCTGACCAATTCCTCCAAGTTGGAACTGGTGATCATTTAGTGAGTGCAGTAAGTTGATTACATTAGCTGGAGTAGAGAGTTTGGAGAAAGAAAAAGAGAGAGAGGGAGAGGAAGGAAGGAGGGAGGGAAGGTGGGAAGAAGGTAGGGAGGGAGGAAGGAAGGGAAGAAATCTAGCTCAGTTCTGGCTACGTAATAGAGAATACTCATGGATTTTCCCCCTCAAATACTTATATAGACCTAAAAATCTAATTTATAATCATAAGCAGCCCGTATATTATTAGCATTCCTTAAAAAAACTTGTAATTTCATACTGGACTGTACACTGACTAACAGCAGACTTCATGTCATACTCAATGGTATATTGGCAGAGCCTAGCACAGTACCAGGGTTTCTGGTTAGAGGAATTTCAAGTTTTCTCAACATATCAGAAATGAGGGAGAGCTGGGTGCCAGTACTCGGTGTTGACTTTGATAAGAATTAACAAGTCCAGTGGAAGCAAAACAAGACATGTGATTCTAAAGAATATAAATATAAATATGGTGGTGCCTGGGTGGCACAGTTGGTTAAGCATCTGACTCTTGGTTTTGATTCAGGTTGCGATTTCATGGTCATGAGTCTAAGCCCCATGTCAGGCTCCGCACTCAGTGCAAGAGTCTGCTTAAAACTCTCTTGCCCTCTTCTGCCCACTCCCTGATTTTCTCTCTCTCAAATAAATAAATCTTTAAAAAAACCCATAAATACAAATATATATATTGCCTATCCAAGAGATAAAATGCTAGAACCTAATATACAGAAATAAGTTTGGCTGTTTCCAGGGGGATAATTGGAAACTGTTAAGACACCATTCTCTTTGACACTTCAACAATGTCCAGGAGTAATAATTTTGTTGCTCTTCACATTTTCTATATTCTTCCTTAATTAGCTATTTTTTCACGTCTTCCCGGGAAGGAAAGACCATTTTATTAAGTTATCCACAATACACCAGACAGATGATCTGTATAAACTAAGAGGGATGCATCAGCCCATAAGGCATGCAACCTTATCCTGAACAGTGTCACACTGATGTACAATTTTTAGATGGCCTTTTAAAATAATTCAACTAATACATGTATCATTTGGAATGATAATATTGATTTTTGTCTTGATGTAGTACTTCATAATTTATAAAGCACTATAGATGCTACTAATGGTCATCATAAGGAAATACTTTTATGATCTCTGTGGATTCAGGTATATGGTCTCCCAGTCAGGGACTAGGGGAATGTAGGTCTGGTCTAGACAAATAATAGTTATCAGCTGTGTCCCTCAACAGAGAACTGAGTTGGCCTATGGTGACAAATGATTGTAATAGGATATTTGATTCACTGAGGATTCCCACTTCACAAAGTTAAGCTATCAACATGTTCAGCTCCTTGTCAGCCCCACTGACAAGCTAAGTCTTAGTGGATACAAATATATGCCCTCAAAGCAAATGATAAAGTTACTTTCTAAGAGTGAAACAACCAAGTATAAGCTCAAAATGGGGGAAAAAATCAATCAGATGGAAGTACCCCTGTGGCTAAGGAGACAGGGAACATATCCAAGTCCAATTAATGTTATTAGGATATATATTCAAACTGAATCCCACTGAAGCAAGTGCTAACCTAATCAATACAATTCAAGCCTTTCCTTCTTTCAGTTATTCAAATTTTTTATGGATCACATTTTAAGCTATAGGCATTACAATATTAGGGGCTGGTGATATAGAGATGACTCAGAAATGATCTAGGCTTTAAGGATTCACAACACAGCAAGAGATATATATATATCAACATATAATGACAGCACCATGTGAGGACTGTCATAACAGAGGCATTTAAAAAGTGTGTGTAACACAAAACAGGAAACAAACACTGTCCAGAACCAAAGGCAGTTAAGAAGGGACAGACGGGGTTCAGTCTGAGCTGGTTCTTCAAGACTTAATGTGGCAAGGATCTCTAACAGGAGTCCCACTACAGTGGTCAGGGATATTGAAAATGCCTTATAACACCAAATTTCTAGACATCATTCATTTTTAACAGGATATGAATAATTAAGCACAGGTACTGTTCTTGAAGTAGGTGAGAGTCCTCAGAGGCATTGATTAGGTAGGAAAAGTACATGTAATCAAAATTAACCACAGGAAAGTGGGTTCTAATTTGGGTCTGAGGAATACTTGGGTACACTGGGACATGTGGAACAAGATTAAGGCTAAAGAACTACAAAAAGAAGGTTGCCATGGCAAAACAGGCCTAATTTGAATATAAAGGTGCTATTTTTGCATAAAGTAAATGAAATGTAGCAGTTGAACTAGAAGTATCATTGATCAGGAAACATTCAATGTTTGGAAAGGGGTAAAAGATATCCATAGTACTGTGCTGAGAGCTATATAATTTACTACTGAATTTTATGAATTGATATTTAGGGGTTCCTGTGGTGCAGAGAGGTATAAAGAATATTAATATTCCTCCCTACCAAATGTATTGCATTATAAACCATGACAGTCTGAAAATCGGGCTTTGGCAGATTGATATGAAACGATGATTAGTCTTTTTTACAGGTGGGGAAAAACAGCAAAAGGGGTATTTAAGGAACACAGAATAGAAGGTGTATCAGAGAATATGGAATGTTTTTGGAGATACCTATTTCAATTGAGTATGTGATTTGAAATACTGCTTAGTACTTTGGGATGGCAGGAGACAATGCATGCAGCAAAAACAGAACTAAGGTGGGTTGTAAATGTTATAAAGAGATAACTAATATAAGCAGATGGTGAATGAAGAACTGACTCTGGCATCTCTGTGGTGGGCTGGTTAAGGAGGAGAGATGGTTCAAATAAAAAGACTTTAATGCAGCAAAATTTTACATAGTGTTTAGAACCATTCCCAGATTAAAGGAATGGACAAGAGATGTTGAGGAACCCAAAGGCTATCATTTACTGCACACAGGAAGAGGAAAGAGGATAAAAATTAATTATAGGACCCTAATGAGAGGTGAAGCCAAAGAGGGAAGGACTTATGGTAGCAGTGGTAGTGGTGGTGAGATTTGGCACTGAAGCAGGGAGGGAACAGGGAAAAAAATGCCCCAACCTTTCTCTCTTCCCATAGTCCAGTCTCCTGTTGGTGACTCTCATTGGCTGAATGAAACTTGAAACTAATTGGAAGGACTGATCTCCCATAGGGATCAATCTCCTGGGGCATAGAACAAATTAGAGAATGGCAAATGGACACTAGCAAGCACAACAGACTAAGAAGAAAAATACTGGCTAGTTTTCTACAGAAGAAAAGATATTTCATTCCAGATCTCTCAATTCCTACTGTTCTGATTTTTTCCTTCCCAAGCAATATTTTTATAAATTAACATGACTTTCTGGGTTTCTTGATAGTCAGAGGTAAGGAGTCTATTTAGCCAATCCAAGTCTTTTACTCACAAGTAAAACCAATCTCTTGTTGTCAATAAATATATTTGTAACTGGCTCATCTGTTAGCCCGTTTTTGAAGATTGGTTAGCATGAATCATTCCTCAAGAGCTTGGTCGCCTCTGGGTACTGTTTTCAAACTAAAGACATGATCCCTGAGTGAGGTGGTTTCACCAAATTAATAAACACCTATAAGGACCTTGTTAAAGTATAACCTTCAAAATGTAAAATTATGACACTCATGCAAATATAAAACGAACACATGAAATGAAAGAGATAATCAGTAGGCTATTGAGAAGAGTTAAATGAGAATTTGAGGAACCTGATATTCATAAGCAGTTTAATAAAGAAATGTTGGGAAAGACAATTGGACATAGTTTAATGACCTAGGAAATAATAACCTGCAACAGTTGAGGTTTTGTTTTCCACAAGACAGAAATTATCTGCAGCTTTACTGAGCTAAAAACTGCAATTTCATCTTGGACTTACAGAGTTGTATAAAAACGCATCCAAGAGAGGGTCAATCAAATGCAAGCCCACCACTGCACTGAAAAAATATCTAATATTCTTTTTTGCCTATTTCCAAGTTTTATATACTTTTTCTTAAAACCTATTTAAGAATCTACCAAGCTTCTTTCTCAGATTTCTCTATTTTTAGAAATCTTTTTAGGAGAACCAAATCATCACAGTCACAGAGGAATTCTGGTTTGCCTGAATGTAGTGAATTCCAGATTGCTTTCTGGAGAAAACAACTAGGGAAGAGAGAGGGAGTGGGCTGGGATGGGGAGAGAGAGAGAGATCAAGATCATATTCAAGATAGAAATTTTATTTTCTATTTTAGTTTATGTTAAAATGTTTTCTTCTGCTTGTGTAATATTTCAAATTTTATAGTTAGGCAGTGTTTCTTCAATAAATTTGTCTGACATATATCCAAACATCTGAGTTGTCATTTCTTCATCTAGGAAACAGAATTTCAGGGACTTCAAAATATTTCGTTGGCAATAGACATGGATACCATGTTTAGTGTTTCCTTAGTCTTTAATTTTTAATAATTAAATATTCTATATTGCCTCCTTGGAAGCCAGGATAGCTTGTTCCTTGGAGCTTTCTCTAACTCACCTTCTGATTCTTTTGGGTCCTTACATGAACCAGAGCAGCCCCAATGTTGGCTCCAGACATTTGACAGACTAGTCAGTACTTCCATTTTGAATTTATGCTGCCTGTGATTTCTTGTTGCTTTCTACCACACATTCAGTACAAACCAGTTCATCTGATCTAGAGTTCTTCTTGGAAGGGAGTGCTAACTTACATTTTGTGTTTAAATACAAAAACATGCCCCCAGTAATGATATAGTACCTTCTGCAATCAGAATGGATCTTATTTTTATTTGTTTAGTCAGGCAGAAGCATTTTCTGGCTATAAAAGTAGACTCTAAGAAGGTGAACCGGAGGAAGAGAGGATAATGGGAAGATCTTAAAGGAAATCTGAATTTACCTATGACTGCAGATTTGGCTATTAGCAATAGGTGGTTATTATGCCAAAGATGAATCCTTTAAGATCCATCTTAAAAGCTAACTTGTTAGGAACTCCCATCCCAACCCTATAACATTTCTGCACAAGATCTGGTCTTCAATTTCAAAGCATTATACCTCTCTCTCTTATTAGGCCTTAAAGTATATTATTGGTCATCTTATTATCTTTATGTGTCTTCATCACTATTTTAAAATCCTAAAATACAGGGATACAGGGTTTCCCTTAGGAACTGAACAGAGAATAACTGCCAAAGGTGAACCACCTGGAAGCTTGGAACTAAGGCATTTGCTGACACGATTTACTATAATCTAGTCCTAGGGAATATTATGAAGTAAGGAAAAAAGAAAATTTCTTGAATTTGTCAAATATATTGCCAAAGTATTTTCAGGTTGCCTTTTGGTCACTAAAGCTTCAACTGAGTTGTTGATTATGGCTAAATATTATCTTCTCAATTGCATTAAAATCCACTCACACTAATTATATTCCCCCAGCATAAGATTATACTTTTTATAACATAAAATGGGGACTGAATAAATGAGTCAAATAAATTCATATTACTGCTTGCTAAGGAATTACCCCTCCAAGGAAATACAGGGTTTAAAACATTAAAAATATCCTCTCAATGACCCATAGGAGGCCCAATAACCATATACTTGATAACTCATGGGAGATTATTCCTCTGCTTGTGGATGGCAGACTGAATGATCCCACCATGTTTGGACTGGGGAGTTGGGCGACTGGAAATCTTTATCTGAAGTCATTGATAATTACAATTTTCCTACTTGGTTACTTTTATTCATTTGAAATGCTGAGCAAAAATGTTCTGAGTTTTTAAATTTGTTTTATTGACAATATGCATATTTATCACTTTGTTTCCTCCTCTTGAATTTTAACATTCTTTTTATGTCCATATTAAGTTAGAATTTTTCTAGTATGAATCACATTACTGCACAATATCTGGTCTTTGTCCTATAGAATACCTTTTCTTTTCCCTGGTGAATTCCTATAAGTCATAACACTACTTAGTTAGTGGAACACTTTTCTTTGGTTCCAGACTTATCTTATTAGTTCAGCAATCAGCTACTAATATTCTGGAGCTAAAGTTTCCACAGCCTCTATATCCAAGAATGTCTGACCAAATTCAGATTGGGGTCTCTCCTTCTGATAGCCTTCAGCCCTTAGTCCCCTCCCCAAATGTGAAGACGAACACGTTACTTGGAATTAGAACCCATGTGTATATTTGTGAACTGGCCTACTCACTAAAATTTATTCATAACCTCAAAATGAATATGACTGGCACTTTCCTAGTCATTTGCAGACATGCACAAAATAGCAAAAAAATTAAGTTGCCTGACACACATATTCCCAACTGAGGTTGAACAAGGCAACACTGCCTTTTGTTTCAGTCTTCATACAGAGATGACCAACTGTGGAGATGGTAGGGAGCTCTGCAGTGTAGTTCACGCAATTCTACCTCTCGGCCAGTTGAATGGGGTCTGAATAACAACTCTGGTGTCTGTTGGGGGGTGGCTTTAGGCAACTCAACACTTCTGAATCTTGTTTTCTCTTTTGTAGAATCAATAAAATAGTATCTGCCTGAATGAGTTGTTTTTAGGATTTAATATTATAATCTATGTTAGGTAGGTAGAGAGAGAGATAGAGAGATAGAGAGATAGAGAGATAGAGAGATAGATAGATAGATAGATAGATAGATAGATAGATAGATGATAGAGATTCACTTCGTGAACAATGGGTTAGCATTCACTAATTCACTGTTCACAGTAACTTTACAGAACATGATTACCACAAATAATGAGACTCAACTGTATAGAGGTTGAGTCCAATCAAAACTAGTTAAAGATAATTTTTAACAGGGAGTCCTTTGTCATCTCAGAGCAATAGAGACTAGAAAACTGAAGACAAAAACTTAAATCTATTATTGGTGTTAAGAAAATTTAGAAGGTGGCTGGATTAAAAAAATAATGTATAAAAAATACTCTTCATGTATATCAATATTGTGATCTAAAGCCATTTTATTG
This sequence comes from Mirounga leonina, assembly GCF_011800145.1. Classification (NCBI taxonomy): domain Eukaryota; kingdom Metazoa; phylum Chordata; class Mammalia; order Carnivora; family Phocidae; genus Mirounga; species Mirounga leonina. The sequence goes on along the minus strand of NW_023270305.1, from coordinate 35,718,845 downwards.
ATTCAACAATTGTTAGATTATTTCAGGAAAAAAGCAGTAGCCTCCAATCATTATTGTTATTTGGAAGTTAGACCTTCACTCCCCTCAAACCTGTCCAGAGAAGTCTGACAGATTTGGATGGTAAGGAAACAATGAGTCCTTTTCAGATTCAGGTATTGTATTATTTACTTGGACAGTCAAAACAAGAATAACACAGATCACATCTCACTACATCTCTTCTTCCACAGGACAACACCAAAACAAAAGTGGACAGATGACAATGCGACATGAGGGTGGGACACCTTGTTGCTGAGGAACTGGTTGAACGCAGTGGCTAACATATTGTATAGTTTGCCGCTGTAACATAAGGATGAGAAAAAAGCCAAAATCCTCAGGCCTTGTCAGAATATGGGAGAGGATGAGAAACCATCTAAAAGATTGTTTCTGTGAGATAGATAGGTAATAAAGGGCTTTGTAGCAACAACTCAAAAGACTCATATGCAGGGTGCCTGGGTGGCTCAGTTGGTTAAGCGTCTGCCTTCGGCTCGGGTCATGATCCTGGTCCTGGGATTGAGTGCTATATTAGGCTCCCTGCTCAACCAGGAGCCTGCTTCTCCCTCTCCCTCTGCCTGCCACTCCCCCTGCTTGTGCTCTCCTCTCTCAAATAAATAAATAAAATCTTAAAAAAAAAAAAAAGACCTCATATACTCTCATATTCTGGGAGGACCAAATCTGCCAAGATTTGCTATGGTTAAGCCTTCCTCATGTGGTCTTTGTTGATTTGTGCAAAATCATCAGGGCACCAGCCTGGATCAATTTCTACTACCCCATGGTATATAGTAAGGAAATTATGTCTTAAGTTCTGACAAAGGTACTAGCAATCACTCAAAGAATTGTCAGTTACATGACAATTCTCAAAGCAAGATACATTCTGAACAATATCTAACTCAAAAGGCCCACTCTGGTGGAAGGGCCAGTCAGTTGGGTCATTCCTCGGAGAGCTCTCTTAAGGTATACAAAGTGAACAAGACTCTACATCTCATGTGCTACTACAAAGCTGGGCTTCCTGTTCTTGGGATTCTCTTACCTCATTCATGCTAAGGCCCTGGGGTTCCTTAAAGCTTTTCAGCCTTCTCACATACCTTAAATACCATTTATTTAAGTAGGTAATATATATTTCTGATATCTCTTTTGCTAATCAATAAAGTTTTTGGCCCTTTCCATAAAAATATTTGAAGTGATCAAGTAATACCTTTAGTATATATTTATGATAAGTATACTATAAATGCTATAAACCTCTCATAGGGTAGAGACAAAAATTAATATACACCAAATGCACAAACACACACATACACACATACACCCCACAAGTGCAACACACTGTTTCTACTTGAATACACTAAAGGAAAATTATCAAATAACCATATGAGAGATAGAAACACCCAGACAGACTATGTGTAATAGAAGAAGAGACCCCATTTACCAAAGCAATTAAAAAATTAAAATTAAAATGAACATACTTCCCAAGAATTTACTTGTTAAGAAGTGGACAAGTTCTAGATAAAGAAAAACTTTAAATGTTGCTGAAGGATTTATAAGGAGACTTAAAAGTATATCTTGTTCTTGATTAGGAATGTTAAATATCATGAAATCAACCTGTGAAATTATTATGATTTCAATAAACATACCAATGGAATTTAGACAAGATGATTTTAATCATTATATTTTAAAAAGAAAAAAAAATTAAATCCAGGAAAATTTTCAAAAAGAAGTATAATGGGGGATAGTCCCATTAGATATTTAACTATATCTTCTAAATGAAACAGTCATGTATTAGCACATTAATAGATAGATCAATGGAATAGAGCTGAAAGTTTAGAAATAGGAAAAAAATATATAGGAATTTTTGTATATGATAAACTTAACATTTGAAATCATAGGTGGAAAAATAGATGATTAATAAATTTAATTGGGACAACTGGTTAACTAAGTAGACATATCCTTTCTTACCAATTTATACAAGAATAAATTCCAGGTGCATTAAGAAATTAAATGTGAAAAATAAATTTAAAATAAAAGAAGAAACTATGGAAAAAATTTTATGTTGGAATGGGAAAGTTCTTTTTAATTATGAAATAAAAGAATTTTATGGAATTTTATGGAATAAAAATCATGATTTTGACTATATAATTCTAAAACTATCCTATATAGCAAAACCACAAAAAAGTAAGAAACAAACATTTACAATCCCAGTTTTCAAAAGAAAATTGGTTTTCTTAATGGTTAAAAGTTTTCAATAAAGCAATAAGAACAAATAACAGCGACTCAAGTTAAAATGGGCAAAAAATTTAGACAGGTCCAAGAAATGCAAATACAAACAGGCCCCTAAACATGTGAAAATATGCTCAAACTTATTCATAATAAGATAAATATAACTTAAAATTATAAGATAATTTTTTAAATTAGCAAAGATTAAAACGTTTATAAATACACTGTGTTGATGAGGGTAGGGAAAATAGGCACTTTTGTACATTTTTCTGGGAATGTAAAACAGTGCTATATTTATGGAAATTATTTGGCAATATCTATGGAAATTTGATGCAGAAGCAGCAATTCCACTTCCAGGAATTTGTTCCATAGGCATGCTTGTATAAGTATATGCATATATTCACTGCTTTGTAATAGCACAATATAAAAACATACTAAATACTACCTCTGATTTACTCAGTTGTTGTATATCTACATAATAGAAGAATTTGCTTTAAAAAATGAAGGAGATCATCATATATGGATATAGAATCATCCTCAGAATATATGCTAAGTGACAAAAGCAAAGTACAGAAGAGCATTTTGTTTATTTGTTAAAAGGAAAAAAAAAAATAAAACACACATGAACACTTGTCTCCATGCAGTGAAGGTCTTTGAACATGGACATAAGAATCTACTGCTTCCTGGAGAAGGAAACTCATTTGCTGGAAGATCCACTGGAGGGGAGATTTACTTTTTATTTTATACTTCCTTGTACCTTTTGCTATTATATATCTATTCAAAGAAAAACAAAACTTATTTTAAATATTTCAAAAGAATATGTGGAGATTCATCAGGCTCTCTCTCATGGAAATAAAATGCCAAGGGGAAGATCGAGATTTGAAGTCTATAGAAACAGGGTATATAGCTTAGGTCACTACCAATCAGGAGTAGAGCCAGAAAACTGAACAAAAAGGAAGTTTAAGAGCTAAATCAAAAAATACCAACTGTCTGCTCCAGCATCAGCCAACCTTATTTTAGGCAACATATATGGCTGTCTCCATGGTGTGACTCAGCCTGCCTTGGCAATTTGAAAATCATTTAATAATCCCCTTAAACTTTAAAGCAATGAAATCAATAGCATTTACTGTATCTGATTAATCCGTTCCCACTCACCATCTATTGGCACAGATGTTTTCAAAGTAATTTTAGCATACCTTTTTTTAAAATAAAATACTGTGCAGCATCTTAATATCTATATAAATAAAATGAAGCTGTTCTGCTTAAATGAGGGAAGGGTGGTAGAGGCCCACCAGTCCATCTGCTCAAACTTCCTTATTCAAACACTACTCTCAGCAGCCCACCAACCTGAATTCTGAATACAGCTTGAAAATCTTTGTTTCAAGGAGAAAAAAAAAAAGTAAAGATAAAAATAGACATTTGGTGTTGGTAACAAGGATTCTCCTATAGCTAGCAAGATAGGCCATGGGTAGTTCATGTTTGTTTGTTTGTTTGTTTGTTTGTTTGTTTTGGCAGAACAATGGTCAATAGGGACAAGTTTCTAAAACTCTGGAGGTTTCTCATAGGACTGTTCCTGTCTTGGGGTTCCTAACTTTTATATCCAATTAATATGTGGCCATGACCTAGGCTAGAAAAAACAAACTGGACTATCCAGTACTAGCATCTACCCATTCTCCCCAACTAGAAATCTGGGTTTTATACTTAACACGTCTCTCTTTCCTTTCCTTAATCAATCCATCACCAAGATCTGCTAATTTTAGCTCCTAAAAGTATCTCTAGTCCAGGAGTTCACAACCTTGGCTGCAAAGCTTTTAAAAATATTGATGCTTCAGTTTAAATTTTGATTTAATTGGTTTGGGGCAGGGTGAAGGGGGTGCACTAGACGTCAGGATTTTTGCAAGATCCTTAGGTGTTCTAATGTGAAGCCAAAGTGGAACGAGGCACTGTCCCATCAGTCTCTTCACTTCCATTATCACCCTCCTTCAGGCCACCGCAATTTCTCACATGGATCACTAAAACCATTAAGACCAGTTAGGCTCCTGGTTTCCAATATTATTCATTTCAAATTCATCCCTTCCACAGCTGCACAGTAGCTATAGATATCTGATCTTTCTCTACCTTAAAAAAAAATCTCTCCCTGACTACCCATTAATAAAGAATAAAGTCTAAGCTTTCAACAACTTGTACAGCAACTTCCATTATGTGCCTCCTATCTGATGATGCGTGGCTTCCTTTCTTGTCATTTGGTTTTCAGTATAATCAAGAATTACTGAAATTTTTATCTTATGATGTGCACATTGTTGTGCTTTCCCTTCTGCCCAGAATAATTTTCTCTATATCCTCATCTCACTAACTAGTAATCTAATTAGACTTATCTACTAGTTTATAGTCACATAATTCTCTTCTCCCAGAAACCTTCTTTGACTCTCTGAGGCAAGGTGATGCTGCTCTTCCCATTATACCCAAAGTTATCATCCTCATTTTCTTTAGTATGTCTTTTTATGTTCTTTATGTTTCTCCTTCAATAGGTTCTAAGTTCCTTGTCTCCACTCAGAGTTTGGTTCAACCCTTGATATCATTGAGGCTGATGGGAAATGCAATAATTAATAAAACTAATATTTACAGTGCTCACAACACTGAGGTACATATACATAAAAAAGTAATAGAATTGGACAAACACAATAGTAGCCATTGGAATACAGTAAAACAGGAATGTAGAGGAAGCAATTTATGGCATGGAGCGTAGAAGGGGTGGGAGTGGGGGTATGGGAATGTTCACATGAAGAGATGACTAGGAGATGAGCATCTATCTAAAATGAAAACCCGTTGCAGCAATTGCAGTTAAAATATATTTGTTTCACCACACCCATAAGAGTCTTAATGACAGCTCCTTTTAATCTGCATTAGGATGTTTTTGTTTTTTAGAATATCAGTTATAGCCACTATGTTTTCATTTTATAGGCAGATTCTGTTAGAAAAAAAATTTTTTATAAAGATTTTATTTATTTATTTGAGAGAGAGAGAATGAGAGAGAGCACATGAGAGGGGGGAGGGTCAGAGGGAGAAGCAGACTCCCTGCCGAGCAGGGAGCCTGATGCGGGACTCGATCCCGGGACTCCAGGATCATGACCTGAGCCGAAGGCAGTCGCTTAACCAACTGAGCTACCCAGGCGCCCTGTTAGAAAATTTTCAATTGACAATACACAGTAGTGATACCTGGTTACAATGCCTTGCACATGGTAAATTCCCCATAATGTAAGTACTTTCTCTGGTCCTTGCCGATGTAATAGTCATAGCACTATAAATAATATTGTTTGACCGTGTGGACCTCAGTGTGAGGAGGAAGGGGGAAATGAGCTCTTTTGCAGTTTTTCCCTGGCACCGGTTGCACTTATTATTAAACTTTCCTCTCCAACCTTCCAGCAGCCTAGTCACCAACCTGAATAAAACTCTAAATAAAATAAACAAATCAAAGTACTTGAGAAATCTAGACAATTAATGGGTGACAGTGGTCTGTGCCTGTCATATTTCTGTTTCTCCTTTAAACATTTCCTTTAGCTTGAATATTCACTACATAAGCACTTGCATTAGCTGGATTTTATCTATAGTTCTAGCATACTGAAAATGTAATGTCTAGTAGCAAATACATTATCACAAAATTATGATGCAACCAAACAATTTGGTTGTCTTGTGGAGTTCATTTTAAAATGACTCTACATAAACTGTGTGAGAAATGAAGATGGAGAGTATATGGTATTGCATTTTCAGAGAACATTTGCTTAAAATAATTTCCCTGGAAATGATTTAAGATTGTAGAGTTAACATTAACTCTTTCAGGTCAGCAGGGCAACATTTAGTGCACTAAACAGTTACTTCCTCGCTAATTTTCTCCCTTAAGTGTTTCCTCACTGACCTAAATGTACTCACCACTGTTATAAAGCTTTTACTAACATATATGTGGAAATTCTAGAATTTTTTTTCAGCATGAAAATGCCCCACTTTTTAGATACTGTTTCTTTTCTTTCACATTCATCGTTTCTTTGGCTTCACATTAGAAGCTTCCTTTCCTTCCTCTACACCTTTACCCATTGATGTAATAGAGTGCCAAAGAAGAAAACTCAAGCCCCTTATTTTGGCTCAATAGAGTCTGTGAACAATGAGATTGCCTTGTGATCAAATTCAGCCACATAATGTTAATAATCAAAGACAGGCATTTCTCTTTCCCATGATGAAGAGCAATGTCGGGAGAGATATATATGTTTGGTTCTTGTTTATGAATGACCAGGGTTAGCACTAAGTAAGATTAGAACTAATGAAGGAAATTACCTAGAACAGGAGGTTCTAGAGAGATAACACTTGTATTTGCTTATCTCTGTTTGAAGTCATGGAAATTGGCATGTCTAACTGGATGGATGCCTGTGTGCTGGCAAGTCTTACAAAGCATGGAACAATAAGAGTTTCTTTTTTTCCTATCTGCCTAGTCATCTACTGTGCTTTAGCAATAAGGCTGAATACAGGATAACTTTCTCAAATTACTTCGATTAGAGCAATGGTTTCCAACCTCTGTCCCTCTCTGTCATACATGACTGATGACACTCATGTGATTTGGGCCACTCTGTTATATTTCCAACTCTGTTATATTTCCAATTTCCAATTATCTGTAATTCCAAGTTAAATTCTCCCTCTCCCATTAAAAAAGACAGGGATTGAAGTAGATGTACTTTAATGGAATCTATTCATTTCCATAAAATAAAAATCGCAAAAGAAATCCAAAGTAGGGGGAAAACGTGGAAGAGAGGGATATGGATATCATTTGTCCAATGAATGTTAAATAAGAAGTTTTAAATATATATTAAATTATAAATACACCACATTAACAAAATGAAAGATAAGATTCATATGATCATCTCAATGAATGTAGAAAAAGCATGACAAAATATAACACCCATTTATCATAAAAACTCTCAATAAACTGGGTGTAGAGGGATTGTACCTCAACATGATAAAGGCCACAAATGACAAACCTCCAGCTAATATTATACTCAATGTTGAAAAAAGGAAAGCTTTCATCTTAGATCAAATATAAGATAAGGAGGCCCACTCTCCCCACTTTCATTCAACATAATACTGTAAGTCCTAGCCACAGAATTCAGACAAGAAACAGAAATAAAGGGCATCTAAACTGGTAAGAAAGAAGTAAAACTCATTATTTGCAGATGACATTAGACTATACATAGAAAACCCTAAAGACTCTACCAAAAAACTATTAGAACTAATAAATGAATTCAGGAAAGTCACAGGATACAAATTCACAACAGAAATCTACTGCATTTCTGTACACTAATACCAAGCTGTCAGAAGGAGAAATTAAGAAAACAATCCCATTTACTATTGCATCAAACAGAACAAGATACCTAAGAATAAATTTAACCAAGAAGGTGAAAGACCTGTACACTGAAAACTTTAAGAAGATGATGAAAGAAACTGAGGGTGACACAAATAGAAAAATATTCCAAGCTCATGGATTGGAAAAATTAATATTGTTAAAATGTCCTTACTACTCAAAGCAATCTACAGATTCAACTTAATCCCTGTTAAAAATTTCAGTGGCATTTTTCACAGAAGGAGAACAAATAATTCTAAAATTTGTATGGAACTACAAAAGACCCTGAAAAGCCAGAGCAATCTTGAGAAACAACAAAGCCAGAAGTATCACAATCCCTGATTTCAAACTACACTACAAAGCTATAGTAATCAAAACTGTATGGTACTGGCACAAAACAGACACATAAATCAATGGAACCAAATAGAGAGCCCAGAAATATGGTCAATTAATTTACAACAAGAGAGGCAATAATATACAATGGGGAAAGGACATTCTCTTCACAATAAATGGTGTTAGAAAAACTTGACAGCCATATGCAAAAAAATGAAACTGGACCACTGTCTTATGCCATACACAAAAATTAAGTCAAAATGGATTAAAAACTTGAATATAAAACCAGAAACCATAAAACTCTTAGAAGAAAACATAGGCAGTAAGTTCCTTGACATTGCTTTTGGCAACATTTTTTTGGATCTGACTCCAAAGACAAAACAATAAGAAAATATAAACAAATGTGATTACATCATTAAAAAGGTTCTACACAGCAAAGGAAATGGTCAACAAAACAAAAAGGCAACCTACTGAATGGGAAAAGATACCTGCAGGTTGTATATCCAATAGGGGTTGGTATTCAAAATCTACTAAAAAAACCATGCAACCTGGGACACCTGGGTGGCTCAGTCAGTTAAGCATCTGACTTCGGCTCAGGTCATGATCCCAGTGTCCTGGGATCAAGTCCCGCATCAGGCTCCTTGCTCAACGGGGAACCTGCTTATCCCTCTGCTTGCCACTCCCTCTGCTTGTGCTCTCTCTCTCTCGCTCTGACAAATAAATAAAATCTTAAAAAAAAAAAAAATGCAACTTAATAACATGAAAACAAACCACCCAGTTAAAAAATGGACAGATGATCTGAACAGATTTTTTTTTAAAGACACACAGATGGCCAAAAGGCAAATAAAAAAGTGCCCAACATCACTAGTCAACAGGAAAATGAAAATCAAAACCACAAGGAGATATCATTTCACACCTGTCGAAATTGGCTATTATCAAAAAGACAAAATAACAAGTGTTGGTGAGAATGTAGAGAAAAGGGAACACTTGTGCACTGTTGGTAGGAATATAAATTGGTACAATCACTATGGAAAACAGTATGGAAGTTTGTCAAAAAATCAAAAATAGAACTACCCATATGATCCAGCAATCCCACTTCTGGGTGTCTGAAGAAAATGAAAACACTAATTCAAAAAGATATATGCACTCTCATGTTCATTGCAGCATTATAGCCTAGATAGGGAAACAACCTAAGAACCATTGATAAATGAATAAAGAAAATGTGATTTATATACATAATATATATAATATTTTTATATATGGCATATGGTATATATACTATATACATATTATATTTATATATATGCTATATGTGAATACACACACACAGTGGAATACTACTCAACCATTAAAAATGAAATCTTGCCATTTGCAACAACATGGATAGACCTTGAAAGTATTATTTTAAGTAAAATAAGTCCAACAGAAAAACACAAATACCACATGATCTCACTTATTAATCTAAAAAACAAAACAAAACAAAACTCATAGATACAGAGAACAGATTGGTGGTTGTCAGATGGGAGAGACATGGGGGGGTGTTGGCAAAATGGGAGAAGGCAGTCAAGAGGTACAAACTTCCAGTTAAAAAATAAATAAGTCATGGGGCGCCTGGGTGGCTCAGTTGGTTAAGCATCCAATTCTTGATTTTGGCTCAGGTCATGATCTCAGGGTCCTGGGATTGAGCCCCATGTCAGGTTCTGCTCTCAGCAGGGAGTCTGCCTGAGGAGTCTCTCCCTCTCCTTCTGACCCTCCCCCCACTCATGTGCACATGCATGCGCTCTCTCTAAAATAAATAAATAAATATTTAAAATAAAAAAATTAAGTCATGAGGATTTAATATACAGTATTGGTGACTATAGTCAATAATATTGTATTGCAAATTACATAACTTTGTATGGGAAAACTAGACATATTGTGGTGATCATTTTGCAGTGTATCCAAATATCGAATCATTATATTGTACATCTGAAACTAATAAAATACTATGCACCAATTATACCTCAATTAAAAAGAGCAGGAAAAAAAACAGAAAAATCTTTTCAAGATCCATTAGTAGACTTGACACAGATGAAGAAGGAATCAATGAACTTGAAAATATGTTAATAGAAATTATATAAAACTAAAACTTGAAGAGAACAAAACATTAGAGCATTCCTGAGCCATGAAATAATATAAAATCACTTAAGATATATGTAATTTGACTTCCTCAAGAGAAAGAGAAAAAAAGGGGGGTGCAGAATAAATATGTGAAGAAATAATGGCAATGAATTTTCCAAAACTAAAGAGACACTCTAAACCACAGATCTGAGATCTGAGAACAAACTGAATAAAACCCAGAAAAATTCACATCAGTCACATAATATTCAAATCGATGAAAATTCAAGTCAGAGAAAATAAGAATGAGTAATAATTCATAATACATTCTGTAATTTAGATGAGTTTCAAATGCATTATTCCAAGTGAAAGAAGCCAGACTCAAATGGCTACATACTGTATAATTCTATTTATATGGCATTTTCAAATCTATGCAACTTCTGTAAGTACCGAAAACATAACAGTGGTTTCCAGGTGTAATGGTGTTGACTGGAGAAGGGCACTAGGGAATTTGTATGGGTGATGGAACTGGTATATACATTAATTATGGCGGTGATTGCATGACTGTATGCACTTATCAAACTTGTAGAATTGTGCACTAAAAAGGGTGAATATTACTGTAGGTAAATTACACCTTAAAAAACTATGGATGCATACGGAAAAACTGAAGAAAAAGATGGCTTCATAGAAATGGTAGAATTTGAATTCAATCTTTACAAAATCATGTGATTAATATGAGAGCTTGGTATTATTTAATGGAGAATATGGATAGGTGATGTAGAGAGTGCTTAGGGATAATCTTACTATAATTAAACTCCTTCATTTGCACTTAACCATAATATGGACAACCTAGCCACAATCAAGGAACTATTACTAGGGATTACGCAACCCAAATAATTTATTTTACAAGTGAGGAAAGTGAATCCTGGAGAGGTGAAATAATTACCCTAGTGTACAATGTAAGTGGGGAGCTGAAGCTGAGATTCTGCCTTGAAATTCCTGTCTCTATGTCACTAAGTGGCTAAATTTAAAATCAAAGGCCTTGAAAGCATGATGGCATCAAAACACCCTAGCATTTCTTTGTGGTCTTGTATTTGCCACCTACCACTTTGGGAATGCTGCATCTTAATTCTAATGCTGATGTATCTAAGAAACTCTCTTAGGAAGCAGCAATGCTCTAGTTATGCTTCTAACACTCTTTAATATAATTAGCATTATAAATGCAGATTTTAATAGATTTCTTAGCTCAAATCACTATAGCTTACACACTGTCAGTAGAAAGTACAGATTTTTCCTTATAAAGTATGGAATACTCTAGCACACTGAACCCCAAGTTACTTTCATCAGGCATAGAAAAGATAGTTGGCCGTTTACATATGGGGATTTGAAAGATGGGAGATAGCCTATTGCCATAACTGTGTCTTCTAAATAGCACTACAGCCTCTGTACTCCTAAGAATGAGAACTGTGAATAAGGTTTCATTTCAATGTTGCTAGTTGCTTTCTTACAGGAGGATAATGCTATATAATTTCTTTTCTTTTTTTTTTTTTAAAGATTTTATTTATCCATTTGACAGAGACACAGCGAGAGAGGGAATACAAGCAAGGGGAGTGGGAGAGGGAGAAGCAGGCTTCTCGCCGAGCAGGGAGCCCGATGCAGGGCTCGATCCCAGGACCCTGGGATCATGACCTGAGCCGAAGGCAGACGGCCAACGACTGAGCCACCCAGGCGCCCCAATGCTATATAATTTCTATTGTCTTATCTACTTTTGTTTTTTGTCCAGAGTCTGTGTGTTCTATGCATCTAAGTTGTTCTATGGATATCTGGTTTTCAATCCTGTCTTAACTGCCAGCTTCTTGGCTGTCTGTGAGCCTGGCTCACTCCCTTCAATTTGAAAGACAGGGTGACTTCAAAGCCTGATAAAACTTGCTTGGTTCAAATCGTGGCACAGTTGTTATCAACTTAGATTAGGTTTATTTCAATAACTTATATAATAGTTATTGAACTTATATATATATATGTTATTGAAATAGTATAAAATAGGATAGTAATATTTCATAAAGCTTCCTTGAAGGTTTACTTAAATAAGGATGCCATCTGCTGACACAGAGTAGGCCCTCTAGATGTTATTTCTCTCTGGCTCCTTGTCTTGGATTTCTTTATATATTCATAGACCATCTTTTCTGTTTCTGGTGCTGTGCTTCCCCTAATCATCTTCTATTTGCTTTTCCAGACCAATTTCTACACTTACCCAACCTGCTTCTCTGACCAGCCCTGGGGTGTTCATTAATGAGTCACTTTACCCTTTTACTATATGCTGAGTTTGTCCAATGGGAGTCTCTGGTAGGAGACTGGAGATTGGGACGAATATGAGGTCAGGGTATTTTCCTCAGCTCCTTCCTTGACAGCTTACAATGAGTTGACTGTTTCTATCAAAAGCCATAGCTGGAATACTGCATTATGTCCTCTCAATGTTGTCATTTTAAATCTTGCCCATACTTTTTAAAACAGTACCTTTGACTTTATTTTTTTAGAGATTTATTTATATATTTGAGAGAGACAGAGAGCACACATGTGCACATGGAGACAGGCAAGTTGGGGGAGGGGCAGATGGAGAGAACCTTTAAGCAGACTCCCTGCTGAGCCCTCTGTGGGGCTCAATTTCATTATGGCCTGAGCCAAAACTAAGAGGCTTAACTGACTGAACCACCCCGGTTCCCCTAAACAGTACCTTTTAAAACTCTCCTCTAAGTAACTAACTTTGATCCAGATCTTGCCTGCTACATAGGCATCATGGCTCCTGAATAACTCAAATATGGTATTCTTTAAATGCTCAAATCATCTTTCATTCCCACTCTAAGAGTCAGGTTCAGGGATATTCCACAAAGCTACAAAGGGAAATAACAAAAAACTAGAGAGGAAGTAGAGCTCTACTGACCAACTTTGTCCCTGTTCCATTAGGGATTAGCCCTAATGAGGGAAGTGACAGGAAAATAGACCAGAATAACTAGAGACACATGCTTGATTCATAAAAAAAATAAATAAATTTAAGCCATCTTTTTCAAGTGAAACAGTATTTAAAAACAAAAAGAAAGACTACCTCACCTTAGCAAATTTGAAAGGCACAAAAACAGAGAGATATTACTAATTGTAATGTAAGCTGAAATGATAGGAAATTAGAACAGTTATTTCTGAGGTGATTCTCAGAATAGATTTATTAATGAAGATCTTCCAAATGCTAGGAGAGAGGGTGATGATTGTATATTTCAAGGGAAAAATTATCCTTAAATATACCTAAGAATATTTCTTAAAATGATGTCTCTAAAAGCATGTGATGTAGCTTTCCAGAAGACAATTCAACAGACCAGGAAAACATATTATATAAATACTTTTTAATGGTAAGTCTTTGGTGATCACTGAGGAACTATTTCATTATCACCAGTGGAGAGTAAACAGTAGCTAAAAAATTTCTAGCCAGGAATATTTGAAGAGATAATGCCAAATTAAATGCCGAGAAGATTAAAACAACTTTAAAGCCCCTTTAAATATTGTCAATCTGTTTCTATAAAATTATTCCATGTTGTTTTATCTTTACTGAAAGTCTCACTTTGTAGGTAAGATAGTGCCCCAAATTATCCCAGATTAATGTGGGGAGAAACCTATAGGTGGATAATTTATATCCACCCAATACTAAAGCTGGAAATAAGATAGATATAGCTATACAGGAAAGCATCACAATTTGCTACTTTATTTCTCCTTGGCTAGTCCAAAAATGGGTTTAGAGAAAAACATTTAGAAAAAAAAAAAACAGAATGTTTTTGTCTGTCTTCAAGTAGTATGGTTTTATTAGTTAAAAGCCAATATATGGTAATAAAAGACTAAAAAACAATTCATTGGCTTAAGAAATAGAGTTAATTCCTTATTCATTTAACAGCATAGGGTATGTGTTGCAAATTAGTAGATATCTCTACTCAGTCAATGGAGGGCCCTGATGGAAGCTCTGGCATCTTTAATACTTAGCTTGTTCAACAGGTGGTTGTCCCAGAAGAGACACATATCACTTCAATTTTCATTACTTGGGCTAGAACTTACCAATAAAGCCAGTGCAAACTTCAAGGGGGCAAAGAAACGAAGTTCAGCCATATAGCTAAGAAAAAATTTAGGATTAATTTTTATGGATAGCTATCTTTTTAGTTATAATCACTGCAAAAATTTTAAGAGGTCATTGGTCAACAGTCCATTGCAATCCCTTTCGTCCAGAAAGTTAAACCGTTATGGAATGGGTATGGGGTTATTGAGACTAGTGTTAACCAGCAAAATGCATGGTCCAGAAAAGATCTTCCTAATTCCTGATAACAAACTTTAAAGATTCAGTATACACAAAATAATGTATAAAATGGACATTTATCAATATTTGAGTTGACCAGATTTTTAAAAATTTCTTACTGTGATATAATACATACATTGTTTATTTCTTCTAAGCATTAGTATTCTAATCACAAGAATACTTAAAATATGTCACTAATATTTACCACTCAGTTCTGTTTTAAGAAGTAACTGAATTCTGTATGTATAGAGCTTGTATAGACACATAAACTCAAGAAAGTAATGGTTCTATTTCTCACTCTTTTAGACTAAAACATTTTGAGTTTTCCTTGCCTCTGTGTTTTGTCTTTGCTGTTTTCTTCTCCTAGAGTGATCCCATTTTGCATTTCAATGTTTACCACAAATCTATTCTACCTATCATTCTCAGAAACCATCTCAGGCACCTTACCCTTGAAGCCTTCCCAGATTCTCTCATCTGAATTCGTCATCCACTGTTTACCATTAAACTTTTATTTGTAACACTGGGGATACTCTCATTTCTTAGCTTGAATTAGAGTTGTTTTTAGACTGCTTTTTATTTTCTAAAGTACAAAATAAGTTTTAGAGTCTCACCAAGATATTTCCTTGAGGTTGAGGAAGTTGAGTTGACTTGACTTTTGAAGGATAAGAATTATTTAGGTGGAGGATATGGGTATAAAAAGAATTGAAAGAACCAAGAGGTAATATTAAAAATAATCTGGTTTGGGGGCACCTGAGTGGCTCAGTCAGTTAAGCAACTGACTCTTGTCTCAGATCAGGTCTTGATCTCAGGGTTGTGAATTGAACAAAATCTGGCTTTTTAAAATGGAAAATGAAGGAATAATGCTGAAAACCCATTACCAATAAGCATTCATCACTACCAATCATTGAATAAACACCATCTGCTATGAACAAGGCACTTATTAGGAAGTTAGTACATAAAGTGAAAGGTGTATGGTCTGTTTTAAAGAGGCTTATGTGATATGACTTTTTTTCTTATAGTCGAAGAGGTTTTTTACTAAACCATTCACATTCTCTCTCCTCTCCCTGGAGATTAAGTCAGCACGTTTGTACATCACCTGATTAGTGTGGTGAATCTCATCTATGGCCATGAGTTTTGTGTTATCACTGAACTCAGAAACAAACCGAAAAAACAAAATGAAAAAAATTTTTCATTAAAGTCCAGATATAATATAGAGTAGAAAGTTACAATAATATATATTTTGAAACAAAATATCAGAGTTCACAGAAATTGTATATTTGTACTGGCTGTTTCATCTTTCTTCCTAAGAGTCTTAGGTGACAAATCAACTCTCTGCTCCGCTTATGAATTCTTTGTTAGAATAACCTGAGAATCCCTATTTTAGTCAACTATCTGATTATTAGGACTATGAGTATTCAGCTTAGATTTGTCCCTCCATTCAGCTGAAGGCCATGTTAATATGAGGCTCTTTGAGTAGAACAGTGTGGAGCAATGAGAACATACAGGTTAATTAGTAGTGGATTTGGGATCATGGGTTAAGGGTTTTGGACTCTATATAGAGATATAAAAAACTACTGCACACATAATCCTGGTCAAGTTGGGTCAAGCATGCTCACAATTCCATTTATGACCAGTATCCAAAGACATTCTTTTTGGGTAACTGTAATTGTCTTTTCTCAAACTCTGAAGGTATCTTCAGTGGCTCAATCCTTCAGAAAGTCAATATTGGAAACCCAGGCTTAGTTTTCATATAATACAAGTTATACCATTCTATCTATTCCAAAACCACCTTTACAAGGATTTAATATTATTTTTTGATGATGTTCCTTTATGTTAATATTGTCTAGAAACAACTTCCCATCACTTGGGATGTTGAGATGAATGGAAAAAGTGTATGCTCTCATTCTTTGCCCACTTTCTTCCATTATTCAGATGAGCTCTACTTTCAAAGTTCTGAATTAAAGAGTGTTTATTTTCTAAGTGCAACCTGTTTAATTCAGACTGTGCTTCTCTGGACATTGGTGGGCCTCCAAATATGAGAATTTGGTGGGCTCTTCTAGAAACCCTTGCCATAGACAGTGATCAGGAAATCAGCACAAAGTATAGAATTTGATATTGTCCATACCTGAAAGATAAGCTTTGTGCCTAACAGAACATAGCTAATAACTGGCCTGGTAATCACAGTCATACTCCAACTGTATTTTGGGGACACTATAGTATAGTGGTTAAACATGTGATCTTTAGTATTAAACAGGCCCAGGCTTAACGTTATGCTATGCCACTTAATAAAAGTTTAATTTTGGGAAAATTACTTGAATAAATCAGTGCTGATCTTATAAGGTGGTTGTCTTCAAATGAGACTGTATTTTATGACACCTGACTAGTCTGATTACTAGTATTATGTTAGTGCTTTGTTTTCACATATACTTTGTTTTCTTCACTTTTTACCAATTTCTTCTTTGCAGGCCTAAATTTTGAAGTGCTTATTCTGAAAATTTTTACTTTCAGGTTCTAAAACTCTTATTGTCCTGCTTAGCTGGGAGTCCTTGACACCTACTTTGGCAGCCTAATTGGATACTAGTTTTTTAGGCCTTCAAGTTTGGTTAGATACTTCAGATTCTGACATCAGCTTCATCCCATAATTTATACCCACACACTTTTTTCTTCATATTGCCCTTCGTGTTTTGTTCTCTCACCTGCATACCAGCCCAGCCATTTTATTCATCATGTGGGATGTCCCCTGGTCTTTCCATAGTTATGCTGTTGTGTAGCTATATACCACTTAGGGACTGCTCCTGGACTGTGAGATAATTCTGTAGCAATCCAGGGTCTCCTGGCTTCTTTAAGACTTCTCTTTCTTCAGAATAGGACAGCATACCTCAACAGGAGAAAAAAAATAACATCTGACTTAAGTTCATTAGCTCTTTGACCTTCACTGATAGTCTTCAAGACTAAGGTTTTCATCTTTCTTGGCACATGCCCCGCTGGTTTTATTCTGCATCTAGATTAAAATCCATAGACCTTTCTTCTCCTCAATGTTGACTGGTTCAATATGGATGTGATGGATGAAACCCAAGGCAAGAAATCACATTGCTTAATGCCTTATTTGCTAGCTACTTCCTAAGAAGTCTCTATTCCATGATTTCTTCCAAAGTTTGGGAAAATTCATGGTAGATGTTATATATTTTTTAAAGATTTTATTTCTTTATTTGAGAGAGAGAGAGAGAGAGAACATGAGAGAGAGAACATGAGCTGGGGGTAGAGACAGAGGGAGAAGGAGAAGCAGACTCCCTGTTGAGCAGGGAGCCTAACACAGGGCTCAATACCAGGAGCCTTGATCATGACTTGAGCCGAAGGCAGACGCTTAATGTATTAAGCTACCAAGGTGCCCCTAGGGCAGATCTTATATGGTTGAGAACCACACAGAAAGTGAGGTGATAGTTTCTACTATAATGAGAAAAAAATTATTTTATGACCTATCCCTTGATCATTGTCCAGAATATTTATTAAATACTTACTGCTTTGACAGCCTGTTCCAGTACCTAAGGCATTGTCAAAGAATGTCAAAGATTAGATAAATGAAGACTGTTTAAGACGGAATGGCACTCAAGGCCAATGTTAGCTATAGGTTGAAGAATTTCTCTCCATTGTGATATGATTTCAGAAGGCTAGAAGGCCCTTTCCCCATACTCCTATCTAAAATATATACCCTACTCCACTTGATCATATACCTATTATTTATACATCAAATTAATTTCTTGGAATATATTTCTTCCAATAAAGGCTTTCACCCTTTCAGATTTCATATAATACTGAAAGGAGCAGCATAATGTTTATACCATTAGCATGTCTTTCTGATCTGTGAATGAATTGCTCCTGTGCTCTCCTATCTGATGTCCAGTTGAAAGCAGGTAAAGATAGGCAGGGAGAAAAGAGCAAGAGAATGTTGGACATCTTATGCGAGCAGAAAGCTGACTGGGGCAGGAAGGAATGGGACTGCACTAAAGATAAACTGGGCCTATTTCATCACTTGGATGGTCAAATTGTCTTCATAGTCCAAGGGAAAATGGCACTATTTACCCATGTGCCAAGTTGGAGACTGCCTTATAGTAAGTTAGAGAAATTCTAATGCTAGTAGGAGAGAGTTTATGGCAGTACTACTGATTGGCACCATCTCAATAAAGATGCCAAAATATTCACCGAAGTATTCTTACTCTCCTCTCTTTTGTTGACTCAATGCTTCCCTGTGGATGCCCCTCTGGTAGAGCTATACCCGTTCCTGACTTTTTCCACATAAGAATCAAAACTGATCATTTTGAGTTCTAATGTCAGGTTAGTTCTGCCAAATGATTAGAACATTAGTCAGAATCCATTCAGGAGACAGAAACCACAAATATTATTTTAAGTGAGAGGATTTAATGTCAAGAATTATTAACCAGGTAGATAGTTGTTAACCAGGTAACTGAAAAGGCAACAAGAAGACACTTAAAGTATTAAGGAGATAGCAGCTATAGGAAACAGCTTCCATCACTAAGGGTGAGATAAAAAGGGGAAATGCTAGAATTATTTAAACTCAGAAACTTAAAACAGCTGAAACTCAGGCCACTGAGGAGGGGTTGGTATTCAGCTGGGGCTGGCATCTCACATCTTGGAAAAGGGGCCTCATAAGGCTGAGATCCAGATTTCTGGCCTGTTGATACTAGTAGTGTCTCAGAGGTGAGCACAATGGCTGGTTCTAAAAGTGCTGCAAAAAATGCAAACTGACCTTTCAACAAATAAAAGCCCAGGACCTGATGGCTTCGCTGGTGAATTCTACCAAACATTTAAAGAAGAATCGATACCAATCTTTCTCAAATTCTTAGAGAAAAATAAGAGAAAGGAACACTCTCAAAGTAATTATATGGGACCAACATTATCATCATACCAAAGCCAAACCAAGTATACTACAAGAAAAGAAAATTACAGGCCAATATTCCTAATGAACATAGATGCAAAAATCCTCAACAAAATACTAGCAAACAAAATTAACAGTTCATTAAAAGGATCATATACCATAATCAAGTGGGTTTTATCCCTCAGTGCAAGGATGGTTCAAAATATGCAAATCAATAGATATAATTCACCACAGTGGCAGAATGAATGGTAAAAAAATCATATGATCTAAATATGTCAGATGAAAAAATTGAACACTCTTTTATGATAAAAACTGAAAAATTAGTTATAAAAGAATATATCTCAACATAATAAAGGCCATATATGATAAACCCAGAGCTAACATTATACTTGACAATGAAAAGCTGAAAGCTTTTTTTCAAAGATCAGGTACAAAACAAGGATGCCCACTCTTGCTACTTCTATTCATTATAGTACTAAAAGCCCTAACAAGAGCAATTAGGCAAGAAAAAGCAATAAAAGACATCCAAATCAGAAAAGAAGAAGTACAAAAAAAAGAAGGAAGGAAGGAAGGAAGGAAGGAAGGAAGGAAGGAAGAAAGGAAGGAAGGAAGGAAAGAAAAAGAAAGAAAGAAAGAAAGAAAGAAAGAAAGAAAGAAAGAAAGAAAGAAAGAAAGAAAGAAAGAAAGAAAGAAAGAAAGAAAAAGAATGGAGAAAGAAAGAAAAGAAGGACAATTGTCTGTTTGCAGATGACATGATCTTTTACAGAGAAAATTCTAAAGATTTGACAAAAAAACCTGTTAGAACTAATAATCCAATTCAGTAAAACTACAGGATATGAAATCAAATACAAAAATCATTTACATTTGTATACACTAACAACAAACTATCTGAAAAAGAGATAAAAACTAGCCCATTTAAAATAGCAACACCAAAACAAAACCTTAAAAATAGTTTGCACACTGAAAACTATATTAATGGAAGAAACTGAAGAAGACACAAATAAATGGAAAGATATTCCATACTCATGGATTAGAAGAATTATTATTATTAAAATGTCCATAGTACCCAAAGCAATTGACATATTAAATGTAATGCTTACCAAAATTCTCATGGCATTTTTCATAGAAATAGAAAAACAATACTGAAATATTTATGAGACCTGAATAGCCAAAAAAATCATGAGCAAAATGAACAAAATTGGAGGTATCACACCACCTGATTCCAAAATATGCTACAAAATATGCTACAAAATCTATAATAATCCAAACAGCATGGTACTGGCATTAAAACAGACATATAGACCAATGGAACAGAATCAAGGGCCCAGAAATAAATCCATGAGTTTATGGTCAATTAGTCTTTGACAGAGGGGTCAAAAACATACAATGGGAAAAAGACAACCTTTTCAATAAATGTTACTGGGAACCTGGTCTACCTTATGCAGAAAAATGAAATTGGACCTTTATCACACGCCATATATAAAAATCAACTCAAAATGGATTAAAGGCTTAAATGTAAGACCTGAAACCATAAAATTATTTGAAGGAAATCTAGGAAGTTTCTTGACATTGGTTTCAGCAATGATTTTTTTGCTAACCCCAAAAGTATAGGCAACAAAAGCAAAAGTAGACAAATAGAATTGCATCAAACTAAAAAGCTTCTGCACAGAAAAGGAAGCAATCAACAGACTGAAGAGACAACCTATGGAATGGAAGAACATATCTGTAAACCATACATCTGAGGATGAGTTAATATCCAAAATATAAAAGGAACTCAACTCAATAGCAAGAAAACAAATAACCCAGTTAAAAAGTGGGCAAAGGACCTGAATAGACATTTTTCCAAAGAAGACATACAAATGGCCAACAGGTACATGGAAGGTGCTCAACATCACTAATTATCACAGAAATGCAAATCAAAACTACAATGAGAAATCACTTCACACCTGTTTGTTTTTGTTTGTTTTACCTCACAACCATTAGAATGGCTAGTATCAAAAAGACAAAAGATAAGTTTTGGTAAGGATGTGAAGTAAAAGAAACCCTTGTACACTGTTGGTGGGAAGTAAATTGGTAAAATCATTGTGGAAAACAATATGAAGATTCCTCCAAAAATTAAAAATAGAACTACCATATGATCCAGCAATTCCACTTCTGGGTATATACCCAAGGAAAATGAAATCAGGATCTTGAAAAGATATCTACACTCTCATATTCATTACAGTGTTATTCATAACAGCCAACATGTGGAAACAATCCAGGTATCTGTTGACAGATGAATGGATAAAGATGCTTTATATATGTATATATAAAATATATCTATATATACACACACACATAAACTTTTATACACATATACAAGGGGAATATTTTTTTTTTTTAAGATTTTACTCATTATTTGACAGAGAGAATGAGAGAGAGAGAGCACATGAGAGGGGGGAGGGTCAGAGGGAGAAGCAGACTCCCTGCCGAGCAGGGAGCCCAATGCGGGACTCGATCCCGGGACTCCGGGATCATGACCTGAGCCGAAGGCAATCGCTCAACCGACTGAGCCACCCAGGCGCCCTACAAGGGGAATATTATTCAGCCATGAGAAAGAAGGAAATTTTGCCTTCTGTGACAACATGGATGAAACTGGAGGACACCATGCTAAGTGAAATATGCCACATGGTATCATTATATGTAGAATCTAACTCAATCAACTCATAGAAGGAGAAAGTAGAACGGTGGTAACCAAGATCTGGGTATGGGTATGGGGAGATGTTCGTCAAAGGAAACGAAGTTGCAGTTATGTAGGATGAATAAGTCTAGAGATATAATTTACCAGCTTGATGACTCTATTTAATAATACTGTATTTAATACTGGAAATATATAAGAGAGTAATTTCAGATACACTTATCACACAAAAAGCAGTATCTATAGAAGGTGATGACATGTTTTTGTTTTTTTTTAACAATTTTTTTTTAAAAGATTTTTATTTATTTATTTGTCAGAGAGAGAGAGATAGAGAGAGCACAAGCAGGGGAGTGGCAGGCAGAGGGAGAAGCAGGCTCCACGCTGAGAAGGGAGCCTGATGCGGGGCTCAATCCCAGGACCCTGGGATCATGATCTGAGCCACAGGCAGATGCTCAACAGACTGAGCCACCCAGGTGTCCCAAAGGTGATGATATGTTAATTAGCTTGACTGTAGTAATCATTTCCCTACGTAAATGTATATCAAATCATCATTTTGTACAACTTAAGTATATGTGATTTTTACTGAAAAATATATAAATAAATGAAAAAGTTTTTTTCTTTACTTTTATTTTTTTTATTATGTTAATCCCCATACATTACATCATTAGTTTTAGATGTAGTGTTCCATGATTCATTGTTTGTGCATAACACCCAGTGCTCCATGCAGAACATGCCCTCCTCAATACCCATCACCAGGCTAACCCATCCTCCCACCCCCCTCCCCTCTAGAACCCTCAGTTTGTTTTTCAGAGTCCATCATCTCTCATGGTTTGTCTACCCCTCTGATTCCCCCCCTTTATTCTTCCCCTCCTGCTATCTTCTTCTTCTTTTTTTTTTTCCTTAACATATATTGCATTATTTGTTTCAGAGGTACAGATCTGAGATTCAACAGTCTTGCACAATTCACAGCGCTTACCAGAGCACATACCCTCCCCAGTGTCTATCACCCAGTCACCCCATCCCTCCCACTCCACCCCCCACTCCAACAACCCTCAGTTTGTTTCCTGAGATTAAGAATTCCTCATATCAGTGAGGTCATATGATACATGTCTGTCTCTGTTTGACTCATTTCGCTCAGCATAATACCCTCCAGTTCCATACACGTTGATGCAAATGGCAAGATCTCATTCCTTTTGATGGCTGCATAATATTCCATTGTATATATATACCACTTCTTCTTTATCCATTCATCTGTCGATGGACATCTTGGCTCTTTCCACAGTTTGGCTATTATGGACATTGCTGCTATAAACAGCGGGGTGCACATACCCTTTCGGATCCCTACTTTTGTATCTTTGGGGTAAATACCCAGTAGTGCAATTGCTGGATCATATGGTAGCTCTATTTTCAACTTTTTGAGGAACCTCCATACTGTCTTCCAGAGTGGCTGCACCAGCTTGCATTCCCACCAACAGTATAGGAGGGTTCCCCTTTCTCTGCATCCCTGCCAACATCTGTCATTTCCTGACGTCTTAATTTTAGCCTTTCTGACTGGTGTGAGGTGGCATCTTATTGAGGTTTTGAATTGGATTTCCCTGATGCCGAGCGATATTGAACTCTCTTTCTTTTCTTTTTTTTTTAAAGATTTTATTTATTTTTTAGAGAGCGAGCGAGAGAGAAACAGCATGAGAGGGGAGAGGGTCAGAGGGAGAAGCAGGCTCCCTGCTGAGCCGGGAGCCCAATGTGGGACTCAATCCCAGGACCCTGGGATCATGACCTGAGACGAAGGCAGACGCTTAACCATCTGAGCCACCCAGGTGCCCTGAACTCTTTTTCATGTGTCTGTTGGCCATTTGGATGTCTTCTTTGGAAAAATGTCTGTTCATGTCTTCTGCCCATATCTTGATTGGATTCTTTGTTCTTTGGGTGTTGAGTTTGATAAGTTCTTTATAGATTTTGGATACTAGCCCTTTATCTGATATGTCATTTGCAAATATCTTCTCCCATTCTGTCGGTTGTCTTTTGGTTTTGTTGACTGTTTCCTTTGCTGTGCAAAAGCTTTTTATCTTGATGAAGTCCCAAGAGTTCATTTTTGCCCTTGCTTCCCTTGCCTTTGGTGATGTTTCTAGGAAGAAGTTGCTGTGGCTGAGGTCGAAGAGGTTGCTGCCTGTGTTCTCCTTTAGGATTTTGATGGACTTCTGTCTCACATTGAGGTCTTTCAACCATTTGGAGTCTATTTTCGTGTGTGGTGTAAGGAAATGGTCCAGTTTCATTCTTCTGCATGTGGCTATCCAATTTTCCCAACACCGTTTGTTGAAGAGACTGTCTTTTTTCCATTGGACATTCTTTCCTGCTTTGTTGAAGATGAGTTGACCATAGAGTTGAGGGTCCATTTCTGGGCTCTCTATTCTGTTCCATGGATCTATGTGTCTGTTTTTGTGCCAGTACCATACTGTCTTGATGATGACAGCTTTGTAATAGAGCTGGAAGTCTGGAATTGTGATGCCGCCAGCTTTGCTTTTCTTTTTCAACATTCCTCTGGCTATTCGGGGTCTTTTCTGGTTCCATACAAATTTTAGGATTATTTGTTCCATTTCTTTGAAAAAAGTGGATGGTATTTTGATGGGGATTGCATTGAATGTGTAGATTGCTCTAGGTAGCATTGACATCTTCACAATATTTGTTCTTCCAATCCATGAGCATGGAACGTTTTTCCATTTCTTTGTGTCTTCCTCAATTTCTTGCATGAGTATTTTCTAGTTTTCTGAGTACAGATCCTTTGTCTCTTTGGTTAGATTTATGCCTAGGTATCTTATGGTTTTGGGTGCAATTGTAAATGGGATCGACTCCTTAATTTCTCTTTCTTCTGTCTTGTTGTTGGTGTATAGGAATGCCACTGACTTCTGTGCATTGATTTTATATCCTGCCACTTGACTGAATTCCTGTATGAGTTCTAGCAGTTTTGGGGTGGAGTCTTTGGGCTTTTCCACATAAAGTATCATATCATCTGCAAAGAGTGAGAGTTTGACTTCTTCTTTGCCAATTTGGATGTTATTTCTTTTTGTTGTCTGATTGCTGTGGCTAGGACTTCCAATACTATGTTGAATAACAGTGGTGATAGTGGACATTCCTGCCACGTTCCTGACCTTAGGGGAAAAGCTCTCAGGTTTTCCCCATTGAGAATGATATTCGCTGTAGGTTTTTCATAGATGGCTTTTATGATATTGAGGTATGTACCCTCTATGCCTATACTCTGAAGAGTTTTGATCAAGAAAGGATGCTGTACTTTGTCAAATGCTTTTTCTGCATCTATTGAGAGGATCATATGATTCTTGTTCTTTCTTTTGTTAATGTATTGTATCACATTGATTGATTTGTGGATGTTGAACCAATCTTGCAGCCCAGGGATAAATCCCACTTGGTTGTGGTGAATAATCCTTTTAATGTACTGTTGGATCCTATTGGCTAGTACTTTGGTGAGAATTTTTGCATCCATGTTCATCAGGGATATTGGTCTGTAAATCTCCTTTTTGATGGGGTCTTTGTCTGGTTTTGGGATCAAGGTAATGCTGGCCTCATAAAATGAGTTTGGAAGTTTTCCTTCCATTTCTATTTTTTGGAACAGTTTCAGAAGAATAGGTATTAATTCTTCTTGAAATGTTTGGTAGAATTCCCCTGGGAAGCCATCTGGCCCTGGGCTTTTGTTTTTTTGGGAGATTTTTGATGACTGCTTCAATTTCCTTAGTGGTTATAGGTCTGTTCAGGTTTTCTATTTCTTCCTGGTTCAGTTTTGGTAGTTGATACGTCTCTAGGAATGCATCCATTTCTTCCAGGTTATCTAATTTGCTGGCATAGAGTTGCTCATAATATGTTCTTATAATTGTTTGTATTTCTTGTTGTTGGTTGTGATCTCTCCTCTTTCCTTCATGATTTTGTTGATTTGGGTCATTTGTCTTTTCTTTTTGATAAGTCTGGCCAGGGGTTTATCAATCTTGTTAATTCTTTCAAAGAACCAGCTCCTAGTTTTGTTGATCTGTTCTACTGTTCTTTTAGTTTCTATTTCATTGATTTCTGCTCTGATCTTTATTATTTCTCTTCTCCTGCTGGGTTTAGGCTTTATTTGCTGTTCTTTCTCCAGCTCCTTTAGGTGTAGGGTTAGGTTGTGTACTTGAGACCTTTCTTGTTTCTTGAGAAAGGCTTGTATTGCTATATACTTTCCTCTTAGGACTGCCTTTGCTGCATCCCAAAGATTTTTTTTTTTTTAATGTGTTCTTTTTTTTTTTTTAAGATTTTATTTATTTATTCATGAGAGACAGAGAGAGAGAGGCAGAGGGAGAAGCAGGCTCCCAAGGAGCAGAGAGCCCGATGCGGGACTCGATCCCAGGACCCTGGGATCATGACCTGAGCTGAAGGCAGTCGCTTAACCAACTGAGCCACCCAGGCGCCCCATCCCAAAGATTTTAAATAGTTGTGTTTTCATTTTCATTGGTTTCCATGAATGTTTTTAATTCTTCTTTAATTTCCTGGTTGACCCATTCATTCTTCAGTAGGATGCTCTTTAGCCTCCATGTATTTGAGTTCTTTCCGACTTTCCTCTTGTGATTGAGTTCTAGTTTCAAAGCATTGTGGTCTGAAAATAGGCAGGGAATGATCCCAATCTTTTGGTACCGGTTGAGACCTGATTTATGACATAGGATGTGATCGATTCTGGAGAATGTTCCATGGGCACTAGAGAAGAATGTGTATTCCGTTGCTTTGGGATGGAATGTTCTGAATATGTCTGTGAAGTCCATTTGGTCCAATGTGTCATTTAAAGTCTTTCTTTCCTTGTTGATCTTTTGCTTAGACGATCTGTCCATTTCAGTGAGGGGGGTGTTAAAGTCCCCCACTATTATTGTATTGTTGTCGATGTGTTCCTTTGCTTTTGTTATTAATTGGCTTATATAATTGGCTGCTCCCATGTTAGGGGCATAGATATTTACTATTGTTAGATCTTCTTGTTGGATAGACCCTTTAAGTAGGATATAGTGTCCTTCCTCATCTCTTATTACAGTCTTTGGTTCAAAATCTAATTTGTCTGATACAAGGATTGCCACTCCAGCTTTCTTTTGGTGTCCATTAGCATGGTAAATGGTTTTCCGCCCCCTCACTTTAAATCTGGGGGTGTCTTTGGGTCTAAAATGAGTCTCTTACAGACAGCATATCGATGGGTCTTGTTTTTTAATCCAGTCTGATAGCCTGTGTCTTTTGATTGGGGCATTGAGCCCATTTACATTCAGGGTAACTATTGAAAGATAGGAATTTAGTGCCACTATATTGCCTGTAAGGTGACTGTTACTGTATATTGTCTGTGTTCCTTTCTGGTCTATGTTGCTTTTAGGCTCTCTCTTTGCTTAGAGGACCCCTTTCAAGATTTCTTGTAGGGCTGGTTTCGTGTTTGCAAATTCCTTTAGTTTTTGTTTGTCCTGGAAGCCTTTTATCTCTCCTTCTATTTTCAATGACAGCCTAGATGGATATAGTATTCTTGGCTGCATATTTTTCTCATTTAGTGCTCTGAATATATCCTGCCAGTCCTTTCTGGCCTGCCAGGTCTCTGTGGATAGGTCTGTTGCCAATCTAATGTTTCTACCCTTGTAGGTTACATATCTCTTCTCTCGAGCTGCTTTCAGGATTTTCTCTTTGTCTCTGAGACTCGTTAAGTTTTACTATTAGATGTCAGGGTGTTGACCTATTTTTATTGATTTTGAGAGGGGTTCTCTGTGCTTCCTGGATTTTCATGCCTGTTTCCTTCCCCAAATTAGGGAAGTTCTCTGCTATAATTTGCTCCATTATGCCCCTCTCTCTCTTTCTTCTTCTTCTTCTGGGATCCCAATTTTTCTAATGTTTCGTCTTATGGTATTGCTTATCTCTCGAATTCTGCCCTCGTGATCCAGTAGTTGTTTCTCTCTCTTTTTCTCAGCTTCTTTATTTTCCATCATTTGGTCTTCTATATCACTGATTCTCTCTTCTGCCTCATTTATCCTAGCAGTTAGCACCCCCATATTTGATTGCACCTCATTAATAGCCTTTTTGATTTCTACTTGGTTAGATTTTAGTTCTTTTACTTCTCCAGAAAGGGTTTCTCTAATAACTTCTATGCTTTTTTCAAGCCCAGCTAGTATCTTTAAAGTGATGATTCTGAACCCTAGATCTGATATCGTACTAATGTCCGTATTGAGTAGGTCCCTGGCAGTTGGTACTATCTCTTGTTCTTTTTGTTGAGGTGATTTTTTTTCCATCTTGTCATTTTGTTCAGAGGAGAATAGATTAATGAGAGAACAAAATGCTAAGCAGGGTAACAATGTTCCCAGAAAATATACTCTAAACAAATCAGAAAAGACCTGAAGCACTGGGAAAAGAAAGGGAAAGAGAGAAAAAAGAAAAAGGAAAAAAAAAGGAAAAGAAAAAGATAAAGATAATAACAAACAAAAACAGAACAAAACAAAACAAAAAAAAACAGAATGTGATCACATATGATCAGTCTGGTATATAGATCAGTGCCACACACTAGATTTTGGGTGTATTTGGTCTGTTAGAAAAAAGTGCCTCCCAAAATTTTAAAGACAGAAAAACTTATATATGTACAAAAATAAGGGTTGATATGATGAAGAGGTGGAATATGACTGTAAAGATGGAAATTATAAAAAATTTTATAAAAGGAATTGATAAGAAGTTGTTTTAAAAAAGAAAGAAGAGGATTTAAAAAAAAAAAAGGGGAGAGAATGTGATCAGGCAGGGGAGTAGAAAAAACCATACAATAGAGATTTAGGGTATATTTTGATCTGTTACAAGAAACTATCTCAAAATTTTAAAGAGAGAACAACTTATATATATATAAGTTATATATATATATATAAAATACGGGTAACTACTATGAAGGGATAGAATATGACTCTAAAAATGAAAAATAAAATGGAAAATAAAAATGTTTTTTTTTTAAAAAAGGGATTGATAAGATGTTGGTTGAAAAAGGGAAAAAGAAAAATTCAAAAAAAAAAAAGTTAAAAAAAAATTAACTTTGAAAGACTAAAGAATCATTGTAAAAAAGCCATGAATTCTATGTGCATTATTCCCCTAGCACTGGAGTTCTGCTGTTCTCATTGATCGGTAAACTTGGTCTTGGCTGGCTGTTCTCGCTGATCTTCTGGGGGAGGGGCCTGTTGCTGTGCTTTCCAAATTTCTTTGCCGGAGGCGGAATTGCCCCGCCCTTGCCCGGTCTGGACTAAGTAATCTGCTGGGGTTTGCTCTCGGGAGCTTTTGTTCCCTACAAGCTTTCTGTACAGCTTTGGAGGCGGAGAGTGAAAATGGCGGCATCTCAATCTCTGCCTTGGAGGTGCCGAGAACTCCGGGCCCCACTCCTCAGTGAGTCCCCAGAGAAGTGCCGAGAACTCCGGGCCCCACTCCTCAGTGAGTCCCCAGAGAAAAGCCGCCAGTCACTCCCATCTCCCCAGTCTCCGGCCACACTCCGTGCTCACCCGGCCTGTGACTGCGCGTTTCTATCTCTGGCACCCGACCCCGTGTGGAGTCTCCAAACCCAGCAGATCCCTGCAGTGTGCTCCCGCACCTCTTCTCCCGGGGGAGGAAGGTGAGTCTCCCCGGATCTGCCGCTTGTTGGGTCCCTGCTGGAGGAGCAGTGGCCCGACTGTGCCACAGATCACGGTTTATGACAACTCCGAGCTGAGAGCCCGTGCCTGGGCTCTGTCTCTGCAGCCGGCTTCCCCGCTCTGATACCTGGGAGCTCTGCCACCCTCAGGCAACCCCCGTCTTTCTGTGACCCCGAGGGTCCTGAGACCACACTGTCCCAGAGGGTTCCACCCCCTGCTTAGCCACTGGAGCGACGTCCCTCAGCGGAGCCGACTTCTAAAAGTTCTGATTTTGTGCTCCCTGGTTCTATGACCTGCCAGAAGCGGCCGACGGAGGCCCCTCCTCCACCGTCTATCCTCCCGAATATTGCCTCGGATTCACTTCTCCGCACGTCCTACCTTCCAGAAAGTGGTCGCTTTTCCGTTCAGAGAGTTGTTGCTCTTCTTTTCTTCGATCTTCTGTTGAGTTTGTAGGTGTTCAGATTGGTTTGATCCCTATCCAGCTGAATTCCTGAGAGGAGACGAAATCCAGGTCTCCTACTCCTCCGCCATCTTGCTCCGCCCCCCCGAAAAAAGTTTTAAAAACCTCTGAAACTGAGGTCATTTGTTGTAATGGGAAGGAAATGCTGCCATGAGGGTGTAGAAGCATTGCTGGGTTGAACTGGCAGGGACAGAAAGCAAAGAAAGAGAAGCAGGAAGAAGCTAATCCTTTCTACCTCTTCAGCCTTGAGCCCCTTTCTATCTCCACTGTTGGGAAAGCCTACCAGAGAACCAGCTGTCAAAGCAGAGATGTGGTCACAGATAACAAAGGCCATCCCTTATCATAAATGACTTACAGGAATTGATGCCAGAGCTTCCTCCTTTCCCACAGTGCAGCTGACCAAGACCTGATGGAACATAGCAGGATATAAAAATGATAGGACCCTAATTAAGGCATAGGTTTTTAGATTGTTAACACCAAGTTTCCATACTCTCATTTGTTTTTCAAAATAAAATATTATTCACAGACCTGCTTGAGATTCAAGGTGAACTCAAGAAATAGCCATCCATATGCCAAAAGATGAAAATTTGCATAGCTTATAGTAAGTCCTGCAACACTAAAATTGCATTTATTAATTTTGCCATAGTATAAATGTTCAGGGGAAAATACCCAGGAGAGAATATGGTATATTAACATCCTGAAAATAACTGTGATATGGAAATCAGGCTTGATTTCAAAGACATTCTGCATAGATTTGTTTTCACACATAGTATTATATTGAATTTCTTTGGATTTGTGAAACAAGCTGCTTACAGAGAGAAGTAGAGATGAAGTGACTTTTTAGGCTTTCATCAAGCCCAGTAATTGTTTTCTATACCTTATGGCATACCAGAAACACTCCCAAGTAATTCCTCCCCCTGGCTACCTCAATTCTTGAAAAACCCATTTCATTATTTTGATGGTTGTTTCTGAATCAAGGGGACAGAACAATACCTAAAATAGATGGTCAGTAAATTTTGTTAACTGATGTGTGAGTGCATGCATGAATGGATGGGCGGCTGGATGGAAGGATGAGGGGGATGAAAGAATGAATAAGTATCAAGTACTTTTCACAATTCTTTGTGAAGCATATGAGAACTGCTACTATTTTTCACTTACAAATTGAGAGATAATGTGATGATTAATCTCATGTATCAACTTGACTGGGCCACAGATAGGGTGTCCAGATATTTAATTAAACATTACTCTGATCATTTCTGGGAGGGCGTTTTTGCATGAGATTAACATTTTTAAGTCATTAGACTGAGTAAAACAGAGTGCCTTCCCCTGATGTGGGTGGGCCTCATCCAATCAGTTGAGGACCTGAACAGAAGAAAATGTCAACCCTTCCCCAAGTAAGAGAGAATTCCTTCAGCCTGACTGCCTTAGAACAGGGACATTGGTTTTTTCCTTCTTTTGGACTTGAACTGAAATACTGGCTCCCCTGTGTGTCGAGGCTGCTGACCTTTGGATGGTAACTATACCACTGGTTGGCTGTTTCTCAGGCCTTGAAACTCAGCCTGGAACTACACCATTGCTTTTCCTGGGTCTCTATCTTGCCAATTCTTTCTGCAGACCAGATTTACTAGCCTCCATAATCTTGTGCGACAATGCTTTATTGTCTGTCTCTCTCTCTTTCTCTCTGCCTCTGTCTTTCTGTGTCCATTTACAAGTACACACATTATATTACACATATCTATTGGTCCTGTTTCTCTGCAGAACTCAAATACAGATAGTGACTCAAATAAATGAAGCAAGGAGACAAAATAGAGATAGACTATCTCCTGGCTTTTCAACTTGAACTTGCAGTTTGTATGCTTCCTTTCTTCTTTGATACACTATTATAATAATTACAACTACTACTACCTGCCATTTATTGTTTGCTATCTGCCTACAATGTACTATTCATTTTACCCACTTTATCTCACTCATTGTTTTTGAAAAACTTTTGAGGAAAAACCCAAAGCTGAGTGAATAATAACTTGCCTAAGATTACATGGCTAATAAAAGGCAAACTTTTTATTGAAATGTCTCATTCTCTGATTTCAGATTTTGTACTCTTAACCAGTTGTGGCTCCAACATTAACTCACTGGGTGCCCTTGGACAAACTTCTCCTTATTCTCCCTTTTTGGTTTCCCTGCTTTTATAAAAACCAGGCCCTGAATTTGGTGATCTTTACTGCTCCTTCCAGCCCTGACAATCTGTGATTATGTGATCATTAAGAAGTAGATGAAAGGAATGCCGTGCTCCACCCACAACTAGGGTCAAGGCCAGATAAGCATTATGTCCAGCACAAACTCAGCATTGGGTTAGCACCCCAAAGTTGAAGTTGAAGGATCTTCCTAAAGAACTGTTTGGAAACCCTTCGACTGCCTTAAAGATTCTGCCTACTGTTTCTGTGTGGCTCTTGCCCCCCATCGGTTTTAGTATTTAACTAGCTAAGTAGATAAAATGTGAAGATAGAAATTAGTTTTTGTTTTTCTTTGCACGTTCTCTCTCCTCTCTGAATATCCCCTGGTTCTCTGATATCCTTTTCATGCTCTGGGTGCTCCTCTTCCCACTCCATCCCCACTCCAAGGTCACTGATGCCTAGATTTTACCCCAGGTGCTTCACCTCTCCTGCTTTCCAATGGCTGAAACACCAATGTTTCTGAATGTACAGGTTCATCTCATTTATTATTCCCTCAGGACTCTGAAACCAAATCTGATAGATTAATCAGGTTTTCCAAAGAGTATGTTATATAGATTGTTAATTATTGTTAAGATTGTTTTTACCAAGAACACAGGGTTCTTTCAAAAGATAAACTTTAGCCAGGACTAAATAAAATACAATTGCATTAGTTTCTTTATTACAGAACTACTCAGAGACTTTTATGTGTAAATGTGTTCAATTAAACTTCGAGAGGAGGTTTGTGCCACAGACCTCACATTCTATTTTACTTTGAAAGCTTCTTTTCTCATAGTATCTTATAGTACTAAAATTCCATAGAATAGGGTGCCTGGGTGGCTCAATCGGTTAAGCACCTGCCTTCGGCTCAGGTCATGATCTCAGAATCCTGGGATCGAGTCCCACATCTGGCTCTCTGCTCAATGGCAAGTCTGCTTCTCCCTCTCACTCTCCTGTACTCTCCCTCTCTCTCTTTCAAATAAATAAAATCTTAAAAAAAAGAAGCATGTATAAATTTTTAAAAATAAATAAAATTCCATAGAATATATTTTGGAACCTTTAGGTTACCAGCATGTAAATAGCTCAGTGTATGCAAGAACACATAATTAAATGGATGCTAACTTTCTTTAGATGGTGGGAATAGGTACTGATGACTTCTCATGCAAAAGAGCAGTCTGTGAGGTAAAAATTAGTTTAAGAAGGGTCAAGAAGTTCTGAGTATCTTAACTACCACATGATATTATGAAATAGTATGTTTCTGCACCAAGATAAAAATTTAAAATATTAAAGCACATTATTCCTTTACTAATTCTCAAAAACATAATGTACTTATTCTTTGGCAAACCAGGTTTATAGAACTTAGTCACATCATAAAAATACCACAGAGCCCAACCTTTAGCATATGTTGTCTTTTGATATTATAAAAAAGATAATAAATGATGTGATTCAAATGTTGTTTGTTATATTCTCTATTTGTAGGATATAGCATAAAATAATTATAGATCAAAGGTGTGCATTTTAAGTAACAATATATTGCTGAATTGTTCTCCATTAGCATGACAGATTAACATGGATCAAGTTATATTCCGACATCTCCGTGTGTTTTTTACACCTTCACCATGAATAATCATTTTGAATTTTGTCAATGTAATAGGTACTAAAAAAATCTCACGATAGTTTTCTTATTGCTTTTATTAAGAGATTGAACATCTTTCATTTATAGCTTATTTGCTATAAACTATATATATTGTTTCCTTTATTATTGTGTTTTGGGTTGTTTGTTGGTGTTCTAATTCATTAAACTCAAAAGTCTACCTAGAATTTACTTTGGTTTTTGATGTGAGGTAATAATTCCTTTTCCAGATGGCTACCAAATTATCTCAATAAGAAATAATAAATCATCCAAATCTTCACTAAAATCCAACATATTTGGAGGCACTACTTCTAGATTTGTTAGTTGCATTGATTAGAAGGTCTATTTTTGCACCAGTATTACATTCTTAATTATTTTAGATCTGAATTATATTTTCATATGTTAATTTTCTAAGTTACATTTACATATTTTCATATGAACTTCAGGATTACTTTCCAGCTACAAAAATGTATTAGTGTTTTTGTTTGGATTACATAAATTTCTAGAATTTAGTGATGATTGACACATTTGGGATGTTGAGTCTTTTTTATCCAACAACATAGTATGTCAAATAATGAAATTTATATGACCTCCTAAACAGCAAATTATTAAAAATATAAGCATCATTTAGATTTTGTATAAATCTTTATAAGCCTGACCTATAAAAGGATTGTGTAAATGTTTGTACTAACAATTATCATAGTGGAGTTATTTTTTCTATCATAATTTCTTAGATTACTTAGAGTTTGTTTTTAACCCAGGTACTGTTTTCTTTTTCTCTTTTTAAGA
Source organism: Mirounga leonina (assembly GCF_011800145.1). Lineage (NCBI taxonomy): Eukaryota > Metazoa > Chordata > Mammalia > Carnivora > Phocidae > Mirounga > Mirounga leonina. Next base: position 35,684,155 of record NW_023270305.1, on the reverse strand, counting down.
TTTTATTTATTTATTTATTTAGAGAGTTTGAGCAGGGGTGGGGGGAGGGGGAGAGGGAGAGGGAGAGAATACTAAGCAGACACCACAGTGAGTGCAGAGCCTGACCCAGGGCTTGATCTCATGAGCCCGAGATTGACCTGAGCTGAAATCAAGAGTTTGATGCCTAACCAACTGAGCCACCCAGGTGCCCCCAGGTCTTGTTTTCATGTGTTTTTTTGTTTTTTTGTAGGCTCCATGCCCAGTGTGAAGCCCAACATGGGTCTTAAACTCATGACCCTGAGATCAAAACCTGAGCTGAGATCAAGAGTCAGAAGCTTAACTGACTGAGCCACCCAGGCACCCCTCATGGTTTCTTTTTTAATTTTATTGGCCAGCTACTTAACCAATAAATTATTTTCTGTGGATAGAATATGGGTAGAAACTCACTTATATAGAAAGACTTACCTATAATAAAAAGACCAATTCTGAAAAATTCATGTATTAAGGTCAAATTAAGATCATTAAAAAGAAAATAATCAAGAGATGGTTGATCATAATAGACATTGGACTTGTAAAATTGTGAGTCCCTAAAAAGAACATGTCTGAGGATTTCTGTTGGCTTTTTTAGCTTGGATTAATGCTATTTGATCATGAATGACAAAGAAAGTAGGAACATCTCTAAATGAAATAATGACTTATATAATCTGCTTACCTCAATTAGAGCTAAACTCTAATATTTGGCAATGGTTCTAAATAGTTTTCTGACATTCTCAAGCATTGATCTGGTCATTAGCTGATAGATAAGCTGGTTAGAAAATAAGTTATCTAAACTTTTTATTCTCCCTTGGAGTCATACTATATGGAGGGTGACAAAGAAATTTTCTAACTGCTGAGATATTGAGAAATGAGACTATACAAGCACCAGAGGAAATTATGGGGTTTGTGGATTTAGCTCTTGGCAATACTTACTTCATACACTCAGTGTATGCATGCTCACTTGCTCAGGGGCACAAGACTTAATGCCCTCCTCATAGTAATCCTTGATATTAGCTTTGTAAATGATTGGTATAGCACATCCATTGTTGGAGTTCAAAAATAACCTGGGTTCCTTCTTCCTCCTCTCTTTCTCGGTTCTGAACATGTTGAGAAGAGTAAAACTGCTAAGAGATTAAATATTGGTTTTACTCTTTTAAAAATGCTAAGAAGGAAACCTCTTGGTGTGGAAGTCAAATGGCCCATTCACTTGAACCTGAAGCCCAGGGTAGACAGATTTATAGGAGACATAGGCACCCAAAGCCTACAGAAGAGCCTGCCCCTGGAGAAGCAGTCAAAATATCTCCTTTCTGAGGGTAATTCTTCCCAATAGGAAGGGCTGAACTGACTCAAGAATGTCCAGTTATATTCACCAATTTTACCACTCAGAAATATCTTCCACCTCCTCAGTGGCAACGCACGTAAGTGAACAGAGATATATTTGGGAGGACCCTTATGGAAACTGGAAGGAAAAATAGGCTTCCTTCTTACTTCCACCCTGCTTTTGTAACTAGAAAAATGTCCTGGTTGGCCCCCAGTCTAAGGATATGTAGGGCAAATGGCTTAGCAAGAAGAAACTAGACCTATTTTTTTATTATTATTAACATATAATGTATTATTTGTTTCAGGAGCACAAGTCTGTGATTTATCAGTCTTACATAATACACAGTGCTCACCACAACACATACCCTCCCCAGTGTCCATCACTCAGCCACCCCATCCCTCCCACCCCAAATGTCTGCATTATTTGATGATTTTAACTCATAGACTGACATACTCGCTTTGGATGCCCATCATTGTTGAAAAGCCAACAGACAATTCTAGAATTTACCTGAAGCTTGAAATTCAACCAATTGACTTGATCTCATCTTCCTCGTTTCCAAGTAATTAGGGGAGTATTTCACTACTTATTTAAAACACACACACATACACACACACACCAAGCCAGATTTCTTTTCAAATGACATTCTTCTAGTTCCATGTTTTGCTACCCTAAACAAAGAAACTGTTAGAGGCATCAGAGTCGGGGACCACAGATTCAAGTATTTTGTCCTTATCACAGCGTGAGTTAAGAAATAACACACTTTTGAGTACATTCTGGGCCAGATGCATGATTTATCTACAACTACAGGGCAAATGGCAGGAAGACGGTGCCATAAGGGTAGACAGTCAACAGCTGTCACATTATGGGGATAACATACTTTTTTGGTTACAAATAATACATTCTTATTTAGTTATGTATACAGACTTTGGATTATTTTTCCTTTCAAAAACATAACAGGAGGAATAAAAACACGATTTGAAAAAAAAAGAATTGATAAAATACTTAATTTTGACTGGATTCTCTAGTAGTCAGGCTCTGACCCAAGCAAGAACAGATGTACAGTGAGTAAGTTAGTGTGATGATGGCCTGGGTGTGAGATTTTGACGATAAAAGGAAACCTCATTTAGAATGGAGTTGAAAGGCCACCAGGGGGAGCTCTCACCCCCTACCACTCCTCATAAATGCAGACCCAAGAGGAAGAGAGAGACCTTGTATGTGGATACTACTTTAATACACCAGCAGGAGGAAAGAAGGCTTCCTTCTCCCCTGGCAACAGCATATAGCCAATGAGAGATATTCACAACTTAGACCATGAAAAGCCACTATACTTTAAACTCCTGATTTACTCCAATAACCTTTTTTTTTTTTTTTTTTTTTTTTTTTAATAATTGTCTTCCCAATGCTCCCTGTCCCTTTATATAAGAGCATTCCTCTCCTTTGCTCGGTGGACTTGCCTATGGTTTTGGTGCAGCTTGCTTGTCCTGGACTGCAATTCTCGAATAAACCTAGTTTTGCTGGTAAAATGACTGGAAGTTTTATTTTTAAAGTTAACTGGATTTACATCCCCGTGTCCCAAAGTACACGTGTTCACAGTTTTTCATTATCTTGATAACCTTTGATGCTGCTTCTGCTTTCTTTCAACCACTGATTGACTAAATGTGACCTTCTAGTTGTTTACATTACATGTCCAATATATGCATCATTAAACACTATAGACTGAAAAATCAGAAGATACGGAGTCTCTCATCACTTTTGTGGTGATAGGAGTTTTGGGTAACCTAATAGCTTGCATGTATCTTTAATGAATGACTTGGTACTTCTTAATCAACATGGTGGCAAAAAAAAGCTGAATATTAAGTGGACTATTATCATGGCACATGCTCTGTGGATGGCAGCAAGTCCAACATGGACAATTTTTCTGTTGGTCTGTCTGTCAGGGTATGACCAACTAGGGTGGGTTCTTGGTCATTACACAAAAAAGTTTGCTTAGAGGCAAGGTTTTTACATATATATATAAATATATGTGAATATATATATATAAGTATATATAGTTTTATATATATAGGAATTAGTATAAATCAAGTATATGAATAAATCAATGTATGAGTGGCATACAAAATACATGCCATCTTTGCTTTTTTTCTAAGAAACACTAGAAATATGGACAAACCAAAAGCTGCATCTTTTGCTTCCATAAGACATTCCTTCAAGGAGTGTTCCATATTATAAAACTTCATTTGTTAATTTATAAATTAATTTATAAATTAAGCACAATTCTCAACTACATCCTAATGCTGTAATTTTGGAGCTTGGAAAAATTATTACAAATGTGACTGAAAATTGAAACAAGTAAGAATAACTAGGAATTCTTGAAGAAGAGAAACAATGTGCAAGAATTTGCCTTGATTGTCTAACTGATCTTGAGACCTTCAAATATAATATACATTTAATATACAACGGGAAAAAATAGTTTGGTACCAAAAGAGAACAGAACCTAGAAAGGAGATAAAACAAAATGTTAACAAGGGTTATTTCTGGATAGTAGGTTTATGAGTCATTTTCTTTTTCCTTTTATTTAGTTATATCATTGCAGTATTTCTGCAATTAAAATGTTTTATTTAGTACAAATGATAGAAATGAAAAATACATAGACCCGTGAAATACAATGATTTGTATAGCAATGAAAAGTTCTAAAAAATTAATAGAAGACAATAAGCTGTTTTGCAAATGAATGCAACATAATTTTTAAGTGTCTGCTCTGTTCTAGACACACAGTAACTCTCCAGCTTCTTATTCTCAAATATCAGATCAATATTTCTCCAGTTTCTCCATGCTGGAGTCAGGTTTGAAAAATACCTGGCTGAGAATGGGTTCCTTCAGTCCCTTTAGCTCCAGTGGTATGGTTCCACTTTAAATCAATCAGCACAGGTAATATTCTCTGCTCAAGTTTCCTTAACACTACTCTGTTCAATACTGTGATGCTTGTGGGTAATTGCCCAAGTGTGAAGTTACGTTGAAGGACTCATTTCTGTGACTGGAGGAAATGGAGTTTAATCTCTCCCAAATTCACAGGTAATGGTTTTCTTTGGTACTTCCCAAATCCATCCAGGTTGTCTATTTTATCTGGGACAGCTACAACAAAGTTTTTCTACTTTCCTTATTTGAAAGTTGAAATTTGCATACAGGATTGTACTGTGAAGCCTCGTTTAATGAAGGGGCGACAGCAAGAGGACTCAGATGGGTGCACTATGAGCCCCAGGTCTGTGGTGTGTATTAGGTAACCTTGAGCCATTCAGAGCACCTTTCTGGGTCCAGTTTCCTCATCTGTAGAATGAAAGTGTTCAAAGAGAAATCTTCATAATTTCTGCCACTGAAATTAATAAAGTTCTGCAAATAAAGTCAATTTCTGGTTATTTCTGGTTTGTTAATTCTTAAAAACCATTAAAAAGGCTTTTTAATGTTAAATATAAAGGGTGATCCTTCAGAGGGAGAAAACAAAATTTCACCGTAATTATTATTTATATGCCATGGGGCAGGGAGAAAAGTAAAGCAATTTTATGAATCCCAAGTGGATGACCAATTTTGTTAAAGTGTACCTCACTGTTGTTCTTTTCATTTTCCTCCTCCACTCTGGCCATGTTTCTAAGAACCTGCAAGTGTTATGAGCCTTTGTCTCTGAAATATCTTGCTTATAATTCATGTGATATACTCGTTGAGGGCTTCACTCTTTTGACAAGAGATATTTATGCTACTCGCCAAAGAGCACTTGGCAAATGAAAATTTTAGGCAGGTTTTCAACTTCCTAGTGGAAGGATAGCATCTTCGGATGGTACTTTGGGAGACAGGGTCTATTTCTACCATGGCCCTTACTTATGCCGATAATGCAGAAGGGGTCATGGAAAGCTCAATACCCCTAATCCTAGCATGTGCCACATCTGACTGTCTGGCTGCAGCCAAGATTCATTTACCGGAGGAATCCATTCTCCTTAAAGTCTAGCTCTATAAAATATCTCATTACAGGGCTTCAAAGTAGTAGTTTGCATGCCAGAAGAAAGGGAAATTGGGCCAAAAAGTCACAATTAATTTAAAAATGTCTCTCTCTTCATGTTGAGAATGTTGTCTAATCATGTTCCTCAGTGGCTACTTTAGCCTTCCTTGGAAAACTTTGGCATTAACTCTAATGAAAAAGATGCCTTTAGATTCCAGTGGGCTTTTTTTTTTTTTTCTCCCTTCAAATAATCCCAGTGTCCTTTACAACTGAAGCAATGCTGGGAAAGTAGACGGACCCATTCAGATCTCAGGGATATGAACAAGGAAACCAGCACCTTCCATATCGCCACCAGACTAAGTGCTCTCATTTAAACGCTGTCACACCAGCTTATTCAGAACCACCTTGCAGAATTCAGGGACTGTGGCATAAAGATCAAATATAGCATTTTCATTTCATGGGTTGTTCATAAGCATCACTGCAGAGATAAGTAAGGAAGAATCAAGTATAAATGCAATGGAATCTGAGTCTTGCCACATGCTGTTTCTGTGCATGGCAGAGGGGTGTTTCCCAGCTTGGAGCGCAGAGGCTCCATGGCCCCCCATTCTCAGGGCTGATTAATCCCTGAGTAAATTCACCAATTTAGCCTCTCTGTGGGTTGGCATATAAGTCAGGGTTTGGTTAGTAAGACAGAAACCACTCTAAGTCTTTTAGACAGAGGGAATTTAACTCAAGGTTACCGTAAATACAACAGAGCTAAGAAACCACCCTGGGGATGGGATAAAACTCATACATTATCAATTGTCAAGAAACTGTCAATAATCCTAAAGCAAGGGACAACAGGTTATCTGGTAAGGGCTGAAGTGTGATGGTAATCTGACCACAGTCACTGCAGATGGAGGAGATCTAGGCAATACCAGAACACATCACACAAAACAGAAGGTGGGGAGAAATACCCTGGCTTCTCCCTTTCCCAAGCCCTTTAATCTTGCACCCTTGCTCCCATTCCATAATTAAATCTACTGAGAAACTAGAAGGGTAAGAGGGCTTGGGAAGTATAATTTCCTGTGAAAGAGCTGAGCAGGGGGAGGGAGGGATAGATAGAAGAGCATATTGGCACAATGTATAAAATAAGTGAGAAATTTCTTGGTGAAAACTGGGGGAAGGTCACTGTGGTAAGCAAAATAATGGTCCCCCAAAGATGCCTATGTCTTATTCCCCAGAACCTGTAAACTTGTCACCTTATATGGCAAAAGGGACTTTGCAGATGTAAGTTAAGGATTTTGAGATGGGGAGATTACCCTGGATTATCTGGTTGGGTTCAATGGAATCACAAGTGTCCTTGTAAGAGGAAGGCAGGAGTTTTGAGTCAGAGAGGAGATGTGAGGATGGAGGCAAAGATTGGTGCCCTGGAGTTTAGAGACAGAGGAAAGAGCCACAGTCAAAAGATGTAAGTGACCTCTAGAAGCTGGGAAAGCAAAAGAAACAGAATTTTCCCTAGATCCTCTTGAAGGAATGTAGCTCTGCTGATACCTTGATTTTAGCTTGTAAGACCCATTTAAGAATTGGTGTTGTTTTAAGCCACACACTATGTGGTAATTTGTTACAGCAGCAATGGGAAACCAGTACATTTAGTAATAGTATAAAGGTTATTTTAAAAATCCTAGAAATCTGGGGCACCTGGGTGGCTCAGTCAGTTAAGCATCTGCCTTCGGCTCAGGTCATGATTCCGGAGTCCTGGGATCGAGTTCTGCATCAGGCCCCCTGCTCAGTGGGGAGTTGGTTTCTCCCTCTCTGCCCCCTCCCCTATGTTTGTGCTCTCTCTCTCTCTTACTCACTCTCTCTCTCAAAATAAATAAAATCTTTTTAAAAAATCCTAGAAATCAAAGGCAAAAAAAAAGTGTGTTTGAAATCTAAAGGAAAGATACACATTAACCAAGTAAGAGTTTGCCTGTTCCATCCATCATAGATACACTCTTTCCAAGATTATTGATTTCCGCTTCTAGCCCCCAGTTGTGCATCCTTACCAGAGTTTGAACACAACCCCCCTTCACCTATTTTCCATTGCCCAGTAGGTATGAATGAGGGATGAAGGGGACACTCAGCCCTGGTTATTTCATAAATGAATAGTGAAGTCAAGTATTAATTGACCTGACTTTTTTTTCCTTTCGCCCTGTAATTGAAGTGCATTTATCCTTTCTCCCCCATCAAAATAAGCTAAAATAATTGCCCAATTAGCAAGAAATTATTTCAGGAATGACTAATTTGAGTGTATATTAAGTCTGTACCTAACACTTTGCTCTGTCAACCGGAATAAAAAAATTAAATGTCAAAAAAAGATGTGAGAAGGACTTGCTTTAACAAGGTCAGCATTTCTGAAACAGGTTAAAGCAAGAGGAAAACAACACCGAGCTTTGTCAAGACTGGTGTGATAAATGGGAAGGGACAAGGGTTCAATTTGGACAACACAGGACTGGAGATGAACCAGAGGAGCATGACTGCCTTTCACTCGCAAGCACTGCTTTGCACCCATGTCCACGTGGTAAAGATGTGAAGCAGCTGCTGTCTCAAGTTTGGTCAGTGTCAGGGGTCTCAGCTCCCTTCCTGCAGTCCTGGTGACTGTGATCACAACTGACAGAACCTGGCACTTTTGCTGTCCGCTTCAGCATTGTGATTAGGAGTGGAAAGTGGAAACGCTGAGCTCTCATTTCTTGCTGGTTTGGGGAAGAGTGCAGTGTCTAGGGTTCCCTATTACAAAAAAATAGTGAAACAGTTTTTTGGTTTGCTTACTGGTGTTAAAGAGAGGAGGGATTCCTGTAAGACTTGTATTCTTTTTAACAGGAAAAGGAGCCTTTATTTTAACTCCGTTACTTAAAATTTTATTTAAAGGGCAAAATTCCTCTCTGACTCCTCTCCAACCAAGCATCTTTGTTTTGCAAACCACCAGACCTCCCCACAATGAGAAAATCCTTCCTTTGTTTTGTGTTTCTGAGGATTGATTTGCCTTCTCACTCTGCCATGGCTTTAAGGTTTTGACCTCCCACCTCCTGTCATTGATGATCCCCTAAGCTTCAGTGTGAGTGAGATTTAGCTTGCTTTTCTAGAGGCTTGATAGGAAAAACATGTTTGGAAATGGCTTCATTGAGAACAAGAATATTAGACATAAGGACAAGGCTTAGTCTTTAAATCTTGTGTCCACAGCTGACAATTTACTTCAGCCTCAGGTTCCTCATCTATATAATAGAGATGATAATGTTCACACTTAATTCATAAACTTGTTCTATGGAGTAAATGCTTATTTGCAGGGAAAGTGCTCTAAATTTTGCTTGGCACATAATAAATTCTTCATAATTTCAGTTATGTTAAATATTGTTAAAGAGCAAAAAGCAATCAGAATGGAGGAGATGTGGATACTAGGCATGTATTGATTTTACAAATTGATGAGGGGGGAGCGTCTTAATAATCTCTGTTCTTTATCTTTAATCAACCATTGCTCAGGAATCAGGCCTATCCGTTTGCTTAGCTAGGATGTAACTCACAACAAAAGCCCTGCTGATTTGTATACTACTACTATTTTCTATATTCTTTGGAATACTAGTCTATCACCACTACTGCTCATTTATTAATTAGTACTTCTTACGATCTTCGTAGACGATAACTTGTATTAAATGTACACGAAGGAAGAAATGAAGGACAAATATGATTGCATAAGGAAGGCAACATGGCACAAAACATTTTCCCTTGTGTGTTCAAGAACAGTAGGCACTCTATTTGTTCAACAGTCAAAGCACTTAAGAAATGCCTCATAGCATTTCTTGACTTAGAAATACACAGTCATATGAACATAACAAAGACTGTGAGATCCCCCACAAAGACATCAAACTTCTCCAGTGCAGTGTTTTCTCAGAAAGCAGAGATGGCTTGTAATGGGTGCATGAGACTACAAGTCTAGTCAGTAACTACTATCCTATCATCCAGGTATATGACCTTGCACAAATTATTTCCCCTTGGGACTTCAGTTTCCTTTTTTTAAAAAAAAATTCTAGCATTTTTGGACAACAGAAAAATATTAAGTCTGGGCAACAGAAATCTAAACATGATTTTTTAAAATCTTTACTTAAATTCCAGGCAGATTCTATTAACAAACATAACAAACCAAGTTCTGTTAAATAATTGTTTTTCCTTGTTAGTTGTTCAATGATATTATTGAATTGCAACATTAACTGCTTATTTTTGGATCACTTAGATGCTCAATGACAATGATTCCCTTCATCTCTTCCATAACTCTTCCCCCAGGAAGATGTCTCTTAATATCAGCCGTAATCTAAATGACTTCGGGTATGATGATACATTTGTAGAAATAACATCAAAGATACAACCCATGAAAGAAATAATTGATAAGCTAGGTCTCATTAAAATTAAAAACTTCTGCTCATGAAAGACAGAGTCAAGAGAATTAGAAGATAAGCCACAGACTGGGAGAAAATATTCACAAGAGAAACATCTTATACAAGACTATTACCCAAAATATACAAAAAAAATCTTAAAATTCAACAATTAAAAAAAAACTAAAAATGAGCCAAAGACCTTAACAGACACCTCACCAAAGAAGATATATAAAAGCTAAATAGCATATGGAAGGATGTTTCACATCATATGTTATCAGGAAAGTGCAAATTAAAACAATGAGATACCACTACACACCTGTTAGAATGGCCCAAATCGGGAACACCAAATACTGGCTAGGATACAGGGACACAAGAACTCTCATTCATTGCTGTTGGGAATGCAAAGCTGGTATAGTCATTTTGGAAGACAATTTGGAAGTTTCTTACAAAATTAAATATATTCTGACCACGGCATCCAGGACTCCTGGGCATTTACCTAATGGAGTTGAAAAGTTATTTTAGGAGGTGAAAATACTCTGTATGATACTATAATCATAGATATACACCGCTGTACATTTTTCCAAACCCATAGAATCTATAACACCAAGAAAGAATCATACTGAGTTTAGGTAATTACGACGTGTCAATGTAGATTCATCCTTGGTAAAACATGTACCACTCTGGTGAATGACATTGGTAACAGGGAAGGCTATGCATGTATCATGGCAAAGAGTATATGAGAAATCTCTGTTTCTCTTTCCGAGTTTTGCTGTAAACCAAAAACTGCTCTAAAAACGTAAAGTCTCAAAAACTTAAAAGAAAAGAAAAAATATGTCAGCCCTGTATATTAGAGAGAATACCAATTAAATTATAAATAGAAATGACTGTTCTGAATATGGGTTTTTTTGGGGGGGAGGATTATTTCCTTGTTATATCTTCCCATTTCTTGGCTACATTATACAAGTTCCTTTCCACATAGACAAGTGCTATTGACCCCCTGAGGACAGTTCACGCTCCTCCTCACCCATGAAAACTTTTGACATAATGTAGTTTCCTCTATCATCTGAAAGTAGAGCATTCCTATGCAAGGTTTTGTAAGCCCAAATGGCACAAAGTGAAGAAGCAATTACCATTAATTTATATAGAAAAAATTTTCAACATTTCCAGACCCCCAAAATAACCTCTCTTTAGGCTTTTCTGGTAAGTTAGGACACATCTGGCTAGCAGATGCACAGAATACATTGAGATAAAGCACAGATGCTCACAGATGCCATTCAAGGCTATAGCTGAGATGCCCAGTGTAGCTCCAGGGGAAGGAGCTGGTGGTACCACTCTTGCAGCTCAGGGTGTGCGTGGCCTCCATATGGAAAAAACAGGTAATAATGCAAGTCTCCCATAAAAGTGAAGTGGCATAATATGAACTTTCAAAAAGCCAGGGACACCTGTACTTAAATAGGATTGCTCCCTATTTCCAACTCATAAAGCATAGAGGAGCCATACCAACCATTTCAGGTTCATAATGCCCTTCAAGGAGTCGGAGTATAGTAGAGCTAAATGGAAAATTAGAAATCATCTTGTTCAAAACTCTCATTGTATAGTGGAGGGCACTGCTATTTATTACTTTCACCTGCAGTTCCATATTTGGGGAGCACTTGACTTATGAATGATTTCTTCTTATGAATTGAATTCTTGCTCCCTCAAAGGGACAATACTTTCTTTTTTCTCTAGTTCTGAGCACCTGGGGAGTGATTGACCTTAGAGGTGTCATTCTTTATGCAACTGAAAAAAAGCTTCCTCTTATTCTTATGCAGATAAGAAGTGAATAGGTCCCTGGATTCCTGCAGTTTATAATTTACTCTTCCTACTCTGAGGAGAAGCCCTTGCTCCTCCTATTTTCCAGTGAAGTGCTAACAGACTGCAAGCCCCTAATAGAGTTTATAGTTGTTAGGAATTTCAATTTAACATTCCTAATATGTTTTCCTTAGCAATACTTTCTCTATGGCAATTAGGCAATTAAAATAATACAGAGGTGTTAGATTATAGGCATTATCATTAATAACAGTTTTTTGTTGTTGTTTTTTAATGGGAGAAGCTTCCTACATATCAAACAATTGTCTCATAAGAATGTTGGAGACACAATTTAACATGTTTCTGTTCTTCTCAATTCTCTCTTCCAATTTTGTTCTGTTTAATTCTCTAAATTGTTTAATTTATGTCTTATTTCCTCAACTAAATTTTAAGCTCCTCAAGCAGAGGGTTGGAAAATCATCTCAAATCAGTCCATCCTGCTAGAGCTTAGTGAAGATCCTTATGGACAGTAGACACTGTGTAAGTGATATGAAAATCAAATATAACCTGACATCTAGGTGGAACAGCTGTTCAGGTTAATTAGTAGATCATGGAGACAAGGAAAAATTGTATTGAAGTAAAGCAGACAAAAAAAAGGTGCTGAATTTAAGTCCGAAAGGGCCCAGGCAGGGCCAAGGGTTGGGGAAGGCAGGTGTAGAAGGAAGTGATATAAGGAGGCTGGTTCCCACGTAACTAGAAGGCTCTAGAGTTGACAATAAAAAGTAGAAGAGCAAAAGTAAGGTCTAAGATGCAAAATGATATTTGGAAGGCAGAGATGGCAGGCTTTTAACTGCTTCAAAATTTCCCTAAGAACTTATTTATGAACATAGTTCTTGAGGGTTCATTGAGGGAAACCATCGGTTGACTTTGAATACATTTTTTTTTCCCCATCAAAAATGGTGGATCTAGAGAGACTAAATTTGATTAACACTTTATGACAATCAAAACACTTCCTCATAATCTCAGGACAGCCTATAGAAAAACACTAGCCAATTCTGCTTTATATCTGGAGGTTAGAGCGTTAATTTCTCTTTAGGAATTAAATATTTAAATCCTCTGAATTGTTAATTACTTCCTTTTCCAAAGAGGTTCATTGGAGCCTGTGGTAGTAAGACTATGGTGTTAGCAGTAAGTACTTCTTTCCCTTCGACAGTGGGTGTTCCATTGGAAAGAAACTGATTAATTTCTGCATTAAATTTTTATGTGAATTTATCTCCTTGCATATAGTTTTTATATTTTTTAAATATTCTTTTGACATAGCCATAACTGTATCTTTCCTCTGTCAGAATGAATTGCTTCTGCAGATGTCTTTCAGGAGCACTTTACACACACACACACACACACACAGAGCTGCCCATGTCAGCCTGTGATATAGGCATGTCGGAGTGTTTGCTAAATCATATTCTTCATTAGAGAAGGGGGTAATTATTTTTCTTCACACTGTTACTATCCACCATAGTTAAAATCATAGTATATGTTAAATAAATGGCAATAGGAAACGCAGGGCTTACTATCACCTGCCTACGTGTAAAGCAACACTTACTAAGGAGTGAATTGCTGCAGATCAAAAAACTAATTGGTGGCTGGCCTAGAAGTACAGTCTTCTTTTTCTTAGATCAAGACTATTAATAAAATAATTACTTTTTTGGAGTGTCAACATTATTGCTACTAAATAGCTACCTTTATTGAGCCTCTACAATATGATAGATTCACTTGAAGTATTTCTGTATAGGATACATATATTTTATGCATATTTGGGGAATATATGTATATATATATACACACACACATATATTGAATTAGTATATATACATATACAAATATAAATATATAAATAATATGTAAATATATATATAAGTATATACTAATTTAATTCTCACAATACCTTTGTGAGCTAGGCACAAATACTATCCTCATTTTATAGGCAAACTGGTCAGAGAGCTAACTAACTTGCTCAAGGCATATCTTATCTCATTTAATTATCACATCAGGTTTTGTGAAAAGAGTATTTAAGCTCCTTTTGTAGATGAGGAACCATGGGTGAGTGTAATTAAGTAAATCTCTCAATGTCACCAATTAGCATGAGGTCAAGACTTGAATCTTGTTTATTCTGGCTCCAAAACCAGTGTACTTAACCAGGTCTCAAAAAAGCTGTCGGGAAATACATCAGCCATCCCTAATAGTAACTTCTTGTGGACACAGGTACACGGGTAACATATATTCTGGAATTAAAATCAGGACAAGTGGCCTGAAATAATTCACATAAGCTTGTGAGAAACTGAGGATTCTATTGGAATATTTGGGACCTAGTTTAGTCATGTTAGGCAAGCATTCCTTCATTGAGCTGGTTTTGTAGAAATCGGGTACACAGTTCACTAGAAGGCCAAATGTCACTTCTAATTAATAACTTAAAATAGATTTCATAGCTGCTTCCTGCTGACAAACAGTTCGTCCCTTGTGAACTCCTATACTCATGGCCTGGGAAAAATGAGGCTGATGAGGGTGTACCTCTAACAGGTGAACTGTGTTGTAAGTAAGCATTCAACCACTTATAACACAGCAGTAATGCTGATTGCAAAGTTAAATGCTAAAGATACATGATGTCTACAATGATTATGTCCATGCCCTCTGCTTTAATGCCAAAGTAAGGTACATGTGTCTTGCAGTTAAATTAAAAAAAAATAGGTCCATTCTCATCAAAACAAAGAAAGACTTGAAGTCAGCTAAATATGGCCGAATATTATGTTGACCTAAAATAACTAGATAATTGAGAGCAGAAAAAGTATTTGAAAGGTACTTGAATGATCTAGTTAACAACTTCAATTTTCCATTTCTCTTTTCTTATGTAGACATGATTCCACTATATAAGTTTTCTGACCATAATAAATGAAATCCTATTTAACTTTTTTCTTCTCTTTTTATAAAAAGCATCAGACTAGGAATTTCAATTTTTATCTGACACTTTAGTTTGCCTGCTCTTATAGCAAACCAAAGAGCATTAACTCCTAGGGATTTAGTAATAAGATTAAAATAAGGAGAAATGAATAGAAAGATCATTCAGACCAAAGTCCTGTCTGCAGGCAGCTCCATATATAAACCATCCCAGGAAATGAGGATTTCTATATTATCTTTAATAACCTCTAGAGAAGGAGATTTTGTCACCTTTTTAAAATAGCTTTGCACAGTATTTGGCTAAAATGATACATTAAAAGCTTCAGCTTTTAATGCTGAAGACTTTGAAAACATCTAGAAAGTCATCGCTGAAATTAAGGTGAGGAATCTTGAGCCCTGTTCTGTAGAACCCCCTCCTACCTTTGCAGCCATCAGACACTTCCTGAGAGCCTGCCCGTAAGGGGTTCAGAGCTAGCCCGAGAACCACTATACTACCGAAAAGGATTTAACTTTGTTGGCAAAATTTCATTTCTTAACTTGCATGGTGGAACATAGATATTCCCTGTATTATTCTTAAAGAATTTTTGTATGTTTTAAATATTGCACTTTTTATAAAGCCTTTACCCCTTACCCCCAATGATGAATCTAGCTCCCTGTGCTGTTTTGGAGTTTTCTCAAGGTCTGACCACTCCTATTCTCCACCGGGCATATTAACAGCACCCTTTCAAGGCTCAACTCGATATTCTTCAGAAAAAATCAAGGTCTTTCAGAGCCTAATCTACTTATGTGAGCTAACAAACACAAAGCTCTTGGTAGAACACTTGGCACATAGTAGGACATAGGACTTGTTGGTTTTCTTATTTCCTCCTTTCCCTTTTCTTCATGCCTCACCCTCCCCAAAACTCTTTGTTCCCAGAATATTTGATATATCATTGCTTCATTGATAGTAAGTTATGGTGGATGCATCTGTCTGTCTGCCTCTTTCTCCCCTATCCTCTCCTGCCCCCATCTGCAAACAATGAACTTCTGAGAGTATGGACATTGCTTTTCATCTGTGTAATTCTAGGACCTGGCATAGTGCATGGTATACAGTTGACTGAACAGAAAAATGAAAATATGAATGAGGACCAGACCTGAAGCAAACTGAGGAAATTCTTCAGTAGGGACAAGGACTTGATGTGTGCGGGTGGGGGGGTGGGGGGAGAAATGATAGATATTTTTAACACTTATTAACCATTTGTTTAGGGGATAGAAATTAGCTAGGTAGTTTATATAGGTCATATCATTAATCTCCACATCAGTCTAATAAAATGGATATTACTATTATTTCCATCTTTCAGATTGGAAAATGGAGTTCAGAAAGGGTAGTTACCTTGTATAAAATCATACAATAATTAGTAGAACTGGAATGTTAACCCAGATCCAGCATCATGCTTTCTTCTACATTGTATTATTTCTTGGTGTATCATGAGGACTTTTGATAGAATGTAGAGAAGCCTCTTTTGACTCCTTACTCAAGACAACCTAAACCACTTTGACAGTAATTAGGGACAGGTGAGACAAGATGTCACCCCAGCAATTACAATACTCATCTACTGAGCACAAAACTGTGAGTGCATCTTGTCACCTCTCAGTCCAGCAGTGAATCCCAAAGGTAGAGAAGATGAGGCAATGTGAATCTGACTTATTTTCATTGTGGTATCCCTGAGAATAGGAGAAATGACAGATATGCTCAGAACACAGACATCCTCAAGCACACAGCTTTAAAAACATGCATTTATAGAATAAAATACCTTCCTTTTGTTCTCTTTATAGCATTCACATTCCTGCCTGGCATCATTTTAATTTTTCAGGTTGGCCTACTCAATGGCTATGTTTAATCTGGTTTATCTAGTTCTTTTTTAGGTCTAAATCAGGAACCCACTAATAAAGGCCTGGAAGCTAAGAATGGCTTTTGCCTTTTTAAATGGTTGGTGGAAAAAAGCTAAAGAAAAATATTTTATGGCACATCAAAATTATATGAAATTAAAATTTCAGTGTCCATGACTAATTTTATGGGAATACAGATACACCCATTCACTTGTGTATTGCATGTAGCTGCTTCTACACTTCAGTGGCATAGTTAGTCGTTGCAACAGAGACCTTATGGTGGATCAGAGGCAAAGGACAAAGGATTATATTACAGCAAAAGCAGTAGCTAGAGATTAATGTGGGTTTATACAGGTTTGGGCAGGTTCACTATACCCTCTGTGGGGGTCACACAAAGATTTTATCATGGATACATGCACATGCTGTGGGCTGTGTTACAGGAAAGCTTGAGGGATTCACCACTTTTATAGTGCATGGAAGTAAGCCCATTATTTATCCAAGGGGAGACATTACCTCATCCCCCAAGTTTGCTCACTGTAAACACAATCCTGAGAAATGGCCCAGATAAAGAGTTGTCAGGGCCTTGCATTCTTGTTGTACCCAGCATGAACATGCAAGGATGCTCAAGGTCATTAGCAGATTACCTCTCCCCACAAGGAACTGTAAAATTTTGGGGTATTTCAAATTTTCTTGTGCAATGGCTCATCTTAAGCACTCTTTTAATTGACGATGTTCATTAACCCATGTGTCACCCATGTTCTCATTGTGGTGCTTTATTCTTAGTCTCATGTTCTGTCAGTGTTCTGTGTCAAATCAGCAGAAAATTCATATTTTTCTAATGTGTTCTTATGATTAAATACTCCTCATTAATTAGATACAAAAAATCCAAGAGCGTCTTATTATTTCTGTTCAAAATAGAACACTTCTTAAAGAAATACTGCTCTGGTATACTTGAAGAATATTTTTGTTATAACTCATTTTTTTGTCAGAATAATTTCTATTGATTTTGTTGATCCTATTTACAACATCATCTTATACATCTTCCATTATTTTTACCTGATTTTTTTTCTCAGATTTAAGATGACAAAAGAAAGTACCCATCTCAGTTTGGTTTCTCCCAGAAGCAGACCTGAAATAAGGATTTCAGGGTAAGTAGTTTACTTTGGGCAATGATTCCTGGAAGTATCAGTAAGAAGTGGGTAAATGCAATGGGGAATCAAAAAGAGAGAATGAAAGGTAATGCTATCAAGCAAGTAAACTTTGTGGGTTACTGAGCTTAAACCAGTTTGGGAACATGGGGAACCAGTATAAATAGATGCTTCAGATGTATCCAACCTGAGTGATGAAGTGTTTGGGAGCTGGGAGATTGATAATATCAGCATCCTCAGTCATTTTGAGATTAGCCTTGGATAAGGGGCTAGGTGTTGATATTCTCTGGCTACCAGTGAAAGAGCCCAGGGGAAGAAAAATGCAAATAATGGCAGGTGGACATCAGCTTTAGGCACTGCAGTATTAAGGCCTGGAGTTACATGAGTGGGGTCCCACAGCATCTGCTACAGTATCTTTAAAATATTTCTAATTTTTCATTGTTTTGTTAAAATGTTTCATAATGTTTTTCTGTATTGCAGTAATATTCCCAATTCAGTTTTACCTGAGCAATATCTTAAAGATGCCATTCTGCTCCCATTTTACTCTATAAGAGAGTAGAAAGGGGGGTGGGGGCTAAAATCAAAGTGGAAGGACAAGGGCCTTAGCCAAATATAGTTAAAATATCGTACAAATTTTACCAAAATGTATGGCCATGTGGATACACTGCTAGGAGCCCTTAAATCTACCTTTGAAGGATTGACAATCTTTAAAATACATAATGCTATGGTGAGCACTGTGAATTGTGTAAGACTGTTGAATCACAGACTTGTACCTCTGAAACAAATAATACATTATATGTTAAAAAAAAGAAGATAGTAGGAAGGAAAAAATGAAGGGGGGGGGAATCGGAGGGGTAGACGAACCCTGAGAGACTATGGACTCTGAGACACAAACTGAGGGTTCTAGAGGGGAGGGGGGTGGGGGGATGGGTTAGCCTGGTGGTGGGGGGATGGGTTAGCCTGGTGATGGGTATTAAAGAGGGCATGTTCTGCATGGAGCACTGGGTGTTATACGCAAACAATGAATCATGGAACACTACATCAAAAACTAATGATGCAATGTATGGTGACTAACATGACATAATAAAATAAAAAAAATACATAATGAAGACTTTGAAGAACTTTTACATAAGTAAACTGAGTTTCTCCAAGTTGCCCCACCTCCTGAGATTTCCCTTTGCCTTAACTGCATGCTGTGAGTTTAGGACATTTAGTTTCCTCTCTTGGTATAAGCCTCCCACTCCCAGAGAGATGCACGTGTCTCTGGTGGCATAAAACCCTATCATGTTCTAGGCTCCTACTGACTCGAGGCTTCTCCATGTGGCTGAAGTCTCTCCATAAACATTTGCCATAAGGTAGCACTACTGACCCACACTTCAGTGGGTCATAGATTTTACTGAAGTCTTGGCAGCAACAGATGAATTCACTCATGGGGAAAGAATGAAAAAAACTAACTCAAGACTCCCTACTGGGCAGAATTGCTCCCAGAGTTCATTAGACAAAAATCTATCCTCACAGGGACGTCCTAAGGACTAGTTTTCCTACTAAGGCCCTTCTAGCATATTATCTATCTAATTCTCTTTAGTCTCTGCTTTTATATCTTCTTCCACCTTTGGATCTAAAGTGAGAAAAAGGAAAAACCAAAAAGTCCTCTCTCTAGGCTCTTACCACTAGAGAAAGGTAATTTATGGCTTACTCTCTCCCAAGTAAAGGCAATATTTTATGTTTTATGCAGCATTAATCAGGGCTTTCTCTCAAACTTTCTGTTCTTGTGCAGGCTCTAGACCTTACCTCTGGGCAACCAAATAACCTTGATTCTCAAATAAGAGAATAATTACCCCTTCCTGCAAGTGAATTCTTTCTCTTATTAGCAGAACTAGACAAAATTGCTGTAAAATTTTAAAACAGTCATTTTTTCTTGTTTTGGATCCACCAAAAGTTTCAAAATACTGGAGTAGAACTTCTCCAATCTCCCTGAGTCCCATATGAATATGACACAAACACATGGCAGCCTGGTGAAAAAAGCAAGGATTATCAATTTTACATTAGAGAATACATATATGAGGCTCGTAGAGTTTGGGCGGGGTCAGCTACTTTATGAACCCTAGGGCCGCAGTTAAATTGGTCCCATCTAATCAACTGTGGGCAAGGGGCCACCATCTTGTGTGACAGAATGTCTGTCTATGAATAAGAAACCCCCAACACTTCTGCAGTGGTAGAAATGTTTCTCTCAGATGGAAACTGTGGTATATATGTCCATTACATCCATAAAATGCCCAATGCATGGTTAGAAACCTCAGAAAAAATGATATAACCCTGAGATTATTTCTAGTTTCTTAGAAAAAAAAAGGGGGGGGCAATTTTCTGAGTGAGCCTTGGGCTACTTCACATAAGGTGCCAAATGTTGATTTCTCAGGCCAGTAAAGAATAGACTCAAATAATAAATGCTTCATGTGGTAAAGGGAAGGCAGCAGACAAATCTGAATCCTGTAATTCCAAATATCTATAAAATGGCTTTGAGAATGTCAATGCTCATTAGTGCTTTCACTTTAATAGAGACAATAAGCTGAGGGCCATCACAGGAGCAGAAGGAAAAGTTTAAAGACATGTGAAGAAATCCATCCTCAGAAAAATAACTTTAAGAATATATTTCCCATTTTTCTATAAAAATAAATCAAGGGAACAGAATTCCCTAGTGGTCTTTTGATCCTAGGAAAAAAAAAAAAAAAAAAAGACCCAATTGTTACTCTGCTCCCTTATTAGGAATTGTGATGGTTCTCTGATTTTGTTTTTCTTGAAATCTTATCTACAACTTTTACTATTACATTTTCTGTATATTTAATACAAGTCTCCTCAACTTAATTATAAGCAAACCAGGGACATGGATCATGTCTAATGCTTCCAATAATTCATTTTTTGATCTAGATATTTTGAGCACCTGCATACAAGGCAATATGGAGAACCCAATGGTGAGAGAGACAGCACTCTTACAATATTCTAGGCCCTGGGAATAAGGCAGTAAACAAATTAGACAACATCTCTGTTCAAATGATGCTTCCTTTCTAATGTGATTAGGGAGAGCCAGGCAATGGACAAAGAAATAAATACTCAAAATAAAATTGGAGAATAGGTACTATGGGGGATGTAAAAAAGGATAATAGGCTAGAGAGAGAGTATGTGTGGAGAAGTATTATTTTAGAAGAGTGTATGAGATAGGATCCTCTTAAAAGGGGAGATCAAAGTGCAGACCTGAACAATGGGGGCAAGTCTGCTACATGAAAAATTGGAAAAAGAACATTCCAGGCAAAGTATTCTGGCAAGAATAAAAACACTGTGTTTGGAATTATCTTGTCAATATCAAGGAACAGAAACAAGGCTGCTCTATAAAAGGTAAGCCTGGGGGAGGGTAGGAAGGGGATGACAGAAGAAGTGGGAATCATGTATATGTAGCCTTCTAGGCTTGTAAGGGGTACAAGTCACCCCTTATCATGTCTGATGCCAAACTTTCTTCCAAACCCTCTGCCCTGCATCCTTAACCCTAACTGCCATCATCCCAAACTCCCTTCATATTGAGAAATGAGGCAAGGAAACAAGGAGGGATAGAATAGAGAGGGTGATCACGTTGCTAGGTGTTGCTTATCCATATAAGGGTAATAGGAGCATTCGCCTTTTGTTTTAAGTCCTTTCAGTTAAGAGGAAACATTTGGACTGGACTTGTGACTTAGGTCTTCCAATGCCCAATCCAATGATCTTTCTGCTGCACCTCTGGGAAAAACATGGTATATGTATTTAGATAAAATAACAGAGCACAAAGGGACCTCTGAGTACCTTGGCATTAGTCCTGGAAGGGTGTCAATCTGAAATGGTGGTCTTTCTAAACTATCTGGTTTGATAGGACCTAGAATCAGGTTCAACTATACTCATGAGAGCATATGAAGACAACATCAGCCACAGAAGTAGCCTAAGTCCAAAAGAGATGAAGTAGAAAGTTAATCCATCATCCTCCTTCTTTGCCTCCCATGTATTCACTTGGCACAAGCTGGTGTCCTCACATGGCCTTTGGAAACGGAGAATGGAGGTATTCTTTTGAGTGTTTGGCTTCATTTACATGTTTGAATTCTCAGCTAACACAATTTCAAGAGTGTGGGAAAATGAAGTTGCATTTCATTAAGAATAATGAAAAGGGCATTTGGAGTCAGAAGCTCTATTGTGGTTTGAGGTAGTCATGCAGCTTTTAATCATGGTGGCTGCCTTTCATATCTGTGTATTCTCTGCAAAGTGAAAAAAAATAGAATCCATTCTTTCAAGGTATATTAGAATATGAGAATTTTTTTGCCTTTTTCACAACTTTTTTTAAAAAAGAAGTTTTTATATTATTACTATAATAAAAAAGGAAGAAAAAAGAAGAGCATTTCCTTTTCTTATCAGATTCACATTGTTACACTACTCAAACCTTTTGCCAGTAGCCTTTCAAGGCACTTGCTTCTAATTCGATTTTTATTAATGTTTGGTAAAAATAAGAGTTGGAGGCTTATATCTTTTTATTACAAATATCCTTCAATTTAAGAATGCCCTGGGAACTTTGATGCTGCGGGTAGGAGACTGCTAAATAATCATCAAAATTGGATCTGACAAAACTATTTAGCAGCGTTCAGTCTACCAGGGCTCAGTGGTGCATTTTTTCCCCCCAATAAGTTCTTTGTGTTTCTGGTCTGCTTTTCCTTGATGTGAGTAATTATGCTCCTGTAGCTAAGTTAGGGAGCTAATTTCAGTCAACAATTCATGACTGTATTTTTGCAGTACTGAAAGTTGCTTTTCAGAAGCAATTTGAAACACATGCTATGGGAGTCATGTAAACCACATAAATGACTTAAAGTTATATTTTGGACTCGAATTTCCATTGCTTTTAGAATCTGCTAGACTCAGGAAGCACGAAGGAGAATCCACAGGCCAGTGGACTAAGAGTAATTTACAATTCTCTACAAGGTTTACCATCTACCTGGGGTGTCTCACAGTAGTTATTGTTGCTACAACCACACTGGCCCCAAGACATGTTCTTCTTTTTCTTGAAAACTATCCAAATATTTACACCAAGCCCATTTCTTGTTTTCTCTTAACAGCCAGAGGAGGTTAAGATTTCACTAAGGGCTGAAGGAAGAATACCAACAGAGAACAAAAGGGGAATAAAAAGGAAAATGCATGTAGTATAATGCTATCCAGCTCACCACATAAAGAACTCTGAATTTACCTGGAATTGCTAGGACCCCACTCTACCTCCTATTTATAACAAAAGTATCCTCAAAGGATGGCTCTAGTGTTTCAATCCCATTCTCCCAGCTACACCCTTTTGAGGATCATTTTACATACATACTCACTTCTTAGGAAGACACAGGTATCAAGAAAAATGGATTTAACACTATCCACTCCCCCTTTCCCAACCCAAAACAGTCCTTATACTTATTCTAGTACCCATCAAAATATGAAGATACATTCTAGCCATAAGTGTGATCTAGGTCTACTTACAGAGGAAAGATCAGATATTAACTCCTTACATTTGGGGAAATGGGCTTTTCTCGGAAGACTGTTGAGGTCTAGACTGTGAGGATAATTGATGTGAGCCTGTAAACTTTTTCTGAGGACAGATGGATGCATATTAATATATATTTGGAAAATAAAAAATCAAGAGTGTGTTCCCTGAGCATGTGTGTCTAGTATGTGTAGATGGGGGAAAATGCAGTAAATGAGGGTGTGGGGTATGTGCAACCAGAAGGGAAAAGGGAAAAGATAACTCAAGGTCTCAGTAACAGTAACACAGGAAGAGAGGTCAAATTGTGAAGATTATTGTGAAAATATGATTTAGGCTAGTTGTTCTCAAGCTTGGGTGTATATCAGAATCCCCTAGAGGGTTAGTTCAAACACAGGTTGCTGCCTCCCATCCCAGAATCTCTGATTCAGGATTTCTGGTGTAGGGCCCAAGACTTTGCATTTCTAACAAGATGATGCTGGTGCTACTGGTCAGAGCACCATGCTTTGAGAACCGCTGGTTTAAGCCACACTTCTATGTATAGTCCATATGTAGTAGTGGATCTCAACAAAAATGTGATGAGCTATATTTGTGTCCATGTCTTCTAGCTGCCTTTTGTTATAATTATTCCACCTAGAACTCTTCAGCTGCAGATACTGTTACTATCCATGATCCTCCTTACTGCTTGGAGAGTAGTAATTTGCTGCTTACAGACAGTTTCACCAGAGTGCTCTATGTTCTTAATATGTGTGTTATACTCCTGCCAGTCATACATTACTTCAAATACTTTGGGAAAATACTTTTGGTTACAAGCACATTAATGAATAAATTTAAAATGAAAGATGTTCATGGCCTCACATAACCCATTAAATGAAAGGCAGAATACTGCAAGATAGAAGTAAAGATATGAGCAGAGGAGCTGGTTTGAGACAGCTTCCCCCCTCCCCTGCCCCCTTTCTTGGGCTTCCCAGATCCTCCCTGGTGTCTGGCTTCATCTTCCACCTCCCTACATAGATTGACAGGGAGGGTTGGTTTGGATGTTTAGTTCTGTTGGCACAAGGGTAGCCATTAAGAACTTCTCTTATGGCCCTCATTTTCTATTTATTTGTATAAGCACAACTTAATGTCTCCACAGCAATGCCCAGACATTCCCTTTCTACCTTCTTCCTTCCTCTGAGGACCTTCCCTCTGAAGCATGATGGAGGCAGCCATGAGGTGCCTGTTCTGATCCCTTTCAAGAGAGAATTGGCTATGAGCAGTGTGGTTTGCTGAAAGCCCCTGGGGCTGAACCTCTGGATTTGCTTCAGCATTCATGCCTAAGCTGCTTCCAGCAATGGCAGAGTAGAGTCATTTCTGCCTGATGGGAGGCCCCTCTGACAGGCAGCTTTACTCTGGGTCTACTGCCTGCCTGACTAAGACTTTCTCAGATGTGCTCCATAGTCAAGGCTCTTCTTACTCAATCCTCTTCATTCCCTCTCTCCCATCATAGGGGTTGAGACTTGCAACCAGGTCTGAAGACCTTCCCTGCCTGCTCTGTTTTCTGCTCTACCTTGTATTCTATTTGTCTTGGTATCTTGGACCCAAACAGACACCATAACTGAACCCTGCCCTGCTGCCCAGAACCACACTCAAACTCCTTACAGGCCAATGATCCATGCAGAACTTTCTTTCTCTTCCTACTCCACTCATTTCCCACACTGCCAACCCTTAAATGGTGTTGCTCATACACATCACTGCAAGTTCTGACTCTGGACTAGGCCTCAACTCTTCCAGTGTGACAAAATCAGCAACTTTGTCTATGCTAATGCAAGAAAGACAAGAAAACTCCTCAGCAGATATGGACAAAGAAAGCTCCATGTCAGCAAATGTAGGCTATAGTCCCAATGCTCAGACAGAGGTGGTGTGCATGCCTTTCTTCCCATACTTACTGTAATGGGTGGCATGTGAAAATATGTGGAGACATCTGGTTGTCACATTGATAGGGGAGTATGATGCTGCTTTTCATGCAGGGCCAGAAACCCAACACGTACAGCAATGTCCAGGGCAGTCCCTTATATCAAAGGCTTATCCTGCCCATAATGCCCCAAAATACCCACCTTAAGAGATTCTGTAGCTGGATATTTAGCTATACTAGATCCTGACTTTCTCACCTATAAAAATGGGAATATCAAAAATACTTGCTCCAGGGGACCTGGTTAAGTGTCTGACTCTTGATTTCAGCTCAGGTCTTGATCTTGGGGTCGTGAGTTCAAGACCCATGCTGGGCTCCACACTGGGTATGGAACCTACTTAAAAACAAAACAAAACAACCATTTGGAGTCTATATGCCTGATACATATCTCAATTAACCCTACTTCCTTTCTTTTCCCTTTATTTCTTCCCCCTATTTCTCATTTTGTTGTGAGGAGTTAATGAGATAATCCATGTGAAGCCACTGTGTAAATAAGGAAAGCTTCACCCATGTGTATTGTAGTTGAAATATGGATACAGGCTGTTTAGTATAATCTTATTTTAGTGAAAAGTTCATCAAATAAACATATGGCTCTGGTACTTTTCTTCCAACTAAAAACTGAACTTATGAAAGATCCTTCTTAAAATAAGGCGTTCCATTTATGCACCAGAGTATAGGCTCTTCAAGTCTTATCTGGATAAATTTTTGCCCACCATTTGCTGGATATCATGGTAGCTTCCCTTAGAGTCTAGCCCTGTAATTCAAAGGTATGCCAAGGCTGTTCTGATGGATGCATTGTAAACAGAAAAGGTTAATGTATTCATGTTCCTGTTTAATTGAAAATCCCCAAGGAACAAGTAATCTTTTGTAATCTTCTATATGCTTAGCAATCTGCTTTTCAGTTATTTTCTTTCTCAGAATCACTTGGTGTGTGTTACACCTTGTATGGGCATGAACATATGTTATGGCCACCATCTCTTTTCAAACCTGATCAACTTCTACAGCATCAGAACTATAGGGCCTTCACTAGTGAAAATAAGGCTGTGTTTGAGCTAGGATATCAAGAGAACACTTCCTAGAATATATTGAATGCTCAATAAATTTTGGAAGAATATAGTTGAAATTCAGTGCACTTTTTGGAGATAATTTGACTTTGCAAATTCCCTTATTCCCTTTGTCACTCCCCTGCCAGATGACAAGAAGTGTGTGTGTGTGTGTGTGTGAGTGCAAGAGAGAGAAGGAGGACATGAGAGAGAGAGAATGAGAAATATAATGTTTACACACTAAGGCAAGAATAAGCCTTTTTAAGATATCACTATGTATGAATTACAGATTATGAGTGTTTCTCACTACAGACAACAACGTAGTATTTTATGGTCAAGATTTGTCCACTCATTTGTTACAATACCAGATAAAATTTCATTATTATTAAAGCTCTTATGAGCTTTATGTTGCCAATGAAGAAATTACTTGAGAGTAACTGAACTCACCCCACAGAATAAGAATGATAAACTACATATTCAAATTGGTTATAACCACATAATACCAACAAACTACTCACCTGAACAGTGTTCATCTTCATGGACAATTGGTGAAACTATAACCAAGTACAGCTAAAGAAAATGCCTCTCTGCTTTGGCTTATTTGAATGTTCTTTCTTGTTCAAGGCCATTAATTTTACCTCCGCCCTATGCTGTTCTTGTTGCAGGCACATGGGAAGGAATGATGACTGGTATAACGCATTTTAAGTAGAGCATCATCACCAGTGGTTTGGCATACCAGATCTGCAGCCTGATGTCTCTGTTCAAATACTAACTTTGCCATTAACAAGCTCTAGGATCTTGGGCAAGTTGTTTTACCTATTTATACCTCAGTCTCCTCATCTGCAAAAAGAGAAGGATGACAGGACCTACCCAGGACTGTTGTAAAGATGAAAAGGAATTACAAATTAAAAAATGGGAACAATATCTGTCACAAATTAAATGTTCTGTGTGTTTTATTGTTCTTATTGATTGCTATTAGAGACCCTATCTGATTTACAGGTCTGAGTGATGCTTGGATATTCTTTTGTCAGGTTCCGAAGCTTTCTGGCTATTCTGGTGGGGTCTTCTCCAAAGCTGTTTGCTCTGTTCTATGCCCCATCAGTTCTGATACTGTCTCCCTTCTTCCCTCTCTTTTGTTTGGTCTATGACATAGCAGTGGGAATAATATTATGTTATCCTCTAGCTTTTGGTGGGAAAAGAAAGCATTTCTGAGTTGAGTCCAATCTAGAAATATCCCTTTTCCCTACCCTCCTCAAAATATAAAAACCAAAAATATACAACAGATATTTTATATTCACCATCCTTCCTAACTAGAACAACTGAAGGATTGCTGCCTGGCCACCTTATGACCAACTAGACCAGGTTATATTAGGATGCATAGAATATTAAACCTTCTATAGTAGGCAACATATGAGCCAATTATCTTTTATATAAGGTTGTGGTAGGCAGTTTCTAATATGGCCCCCAGTGATCCCCCTCCACCATTCTTACCACAGTATAATCCCCTCCCCTTGAGTGTGGGCTGGGCCTAGTGACTCACTTCTAATGGAGAGAATTTGACAAAAGTGGAGGAATGTCAATTCTAAGATTAGGCTACGACAGATTCAGGATTCTATTGCTCATCCTTACTTGCTCTCTGCTTGCTTTGATGGAAGCTGGCTCCATGTTAAGAGGGGTCTAATGGAGAGGTCCCCAGTCTCTAGCCAACAACCAGTGAAGAGCTAGGGCTCACAGTCCTACAGCCTTGAGAGAACTAAATTCTGCTAACAACCACTAAGTGAGCTTTGAAGCAAATCTAACTTCAGTTGAACCTTGGAATGGCTGTGTCCCTGGCTAAAAACTTGATTGCAACATTGTGGGACACTCTGAGCCAAAGGACACAGTGAAGCCATATCCAAATTCCTGACCCACACAAACTATGAGATAATAAACATATTTTTTCTAAGATGCTGAATTTTGGGTTAATTTCTTATACAGCAATAGATATCTAATATACTTTCATTAGTTGACTTTTTGGGATTGGGAAAAGGAAGAAGGCCTTTTAGTAATTTATTTTTAACTAAAGGCTCACCTGAGATATATTTGTTTTTTTGTGATTCTTATTTTAATCTTGCATAAATGTCTAAGGCTATTATTTTGTCTCAGTAATCTCAGCCTAGTTAATGTAACTAGATTTTTATTTATGACGGACATCTAGCAGGTAACCATTTTGAATGTAAATTCTCACTTTACCATCATCATCATCATCATCATCATCATCATAATCATCAGCATCATCCCATTTCAAACACACTAGGTGTCAAGCCCTGTTCTAAGGGTTTTAACTCATTAATCCTCACAACAACCCTATAAAGTAGACACATTATTATAATCCCAATTTTACAGTATAGGAAACTGAGGCACAGAGAAAGCATGTAACCTGCCCCAGGTCACACTGCTAGTCAGTGACAGGACCAGGATGCAAATGTAGGTCATTAGGTTCCAGATTATAAGATCCTAGTCACTCCATGATTCTCTCTCTCAAGGACTGAGGACTGCTCAAGATCAGAAAGAGAGAGAAGGAAGGTGTGGGAGGTTACAGTGATATTGGCCTCAGAACAATGAACAAAGTGGAGGTTTTTGTTTTGTTTTGCTTTGTTTTGTTTGCAACCGTTAATATCAATGGTTTTCTTGTGACTCACACCCTCTCTTAAATGTGAAGAGTAGCAAAACATTAAAATTATCTATAATAAATGTACTAATATTATGATTCTTTTATTCCAAATGAATAGACTAATTCTCTTTCCAGTGCCTAGAATTGTGTGTGCTCTAAGGAAGGAGGACCAATAAAAACTGTGAAATGATGGAACACCAAAGGATGAAAATAATGAAGAAGATGATGATGGTGATAGCTGCTTCTCAGTAACTATGTCCTCTCTTTATGTTATATTGTTCAATCTTTCTACAATTGAGGGGATAGATGCCTTTTTTTATCCCAGTTTTTTATTGGAAAAGAATGGACAATACAGTAATTTCATTGAAGCCAGAACTTAAAGGATTTGATTACCAGAGAGAAGAATTTAAATCATATCTTAAGGATAATGACAGAAGAAAGAGAAATTAAGGAGTTGATCCCATTTACAATTGTACCCAAAACCATAAGATACCTAGGAATAAATCTAACCAAAGAGGCAAAGAATCTGTACTCAGAAAACTATAAAATACTCATGAAGAAATCGAGGAAGACACAAAGAAATGGAAAAATGTTCCATGCTCATGGATTGGAAGAACAAATATTGTGAAGATGTCAATGCTACCTAGAGCAATCTACACATTCAATGCAATCCCCATCAAAATACCATCCACTTTTTTCAAAGAAATGGAACAAATAATCCTAAAATTTGTATGGAACCAGAAAAGACCCCAAATAGCCAAAGGAATGTTGAGGAAGCAAACAAAGCTGGCGGCATCACAATTCCGGACTTCCAGCTCTATTACAAAGCTGTCATCATCAAGACAGTATGGTACTGGCACAAAAACAGACACATAGATCAATGCAACAGAACAGAGAGCCCAGAAATGGACCCTCAACTCTATGGTCAACTCATCTTCGACAAAGCAGGAAAGAATGTCCAATGGAACAAAGACAGTCTCTTCAACAAATGGTGTTGGGAAAATTGGATAGCCACCTGCAGAAGAATGAAACTGGACCATTTCCTTACACCACACACAAAAATAGACTCAAAATGGATGAAAGACCTAAATGTGAGACAGGAGTCCATCAAAATCCCAGAGGAGAACACAGGCAGCAACCTCTTCGACCTCAGCCACAGCAACTTCTTCCTAGAAACATTGCCAAAGGCAAGGGAAGCAAAGGCAAAAATGAACTATTGGGACTTCATCAAGATAAAAAGCTTTTGCACAGCAAAGGAAATAGTCAACAAAACCAAAAGACAACCGACAGAATGGGAAAAGATATTTGCAAATGACATATCAGATAAAGGGCTAGTATCCAAAATCTATAAAGAACTTATCAAACTCAACACCCAAAGAACAAATAATCCAATCAAGAAACGGACAGAAGACATGAACAGACATTTTTCCAAAGAAGACATCCAAATGGCCAACAGACACATGAAAAAGTGTTCAACATTGCTCGGCATCAGGGAAATCCAAATCAAAACCTCAATGAAATACCACCTCACACCAGTCAGAATGGCTAAAATTAACAAGTCAGGAAATGACAGATGTTGGTGAGGATGCAGAGAAAGGGGAACTCTCCTACACTGTTGGTGGGAATGCAAGCTGGTGCAGCCACTCTGGAAAGCAGTATGGAGGTTCCTCAAAAAGTTGAAAACAGAGCTACCCTACAACCCAGCAATTGCACTACTGGATATTTACCCCAAAGATACAAATGCAGTGATCCGAAGGGGTACATGCACCCCAACGTTTATAGCAGCAATGTCCACAATAGCCAAACTATGGAAAGAGCCAAGATGTCCATCAACAGATGAATGGATAAAGAAGATGTGGTATATATATATACAATGGAATATTATGCAACCATCAAAAAAAACCCCACGAAATCTTGCCATTTGCAATGACGTGGATGGAACTAGAGGGTATTATGCTAAGCGAAATAAGTCAATCAGAGAGAGATATGTATCATGATCTCACTGATATGAGGAATTCTTAATCTCAGGAAACAAACTGAGGGTTGCTAGAGTGGTGGGGGTGGGAGGGATGGGGTGCCTGAGTGATAGACATTGGGGAGGGTATGTGCTATGGTGAGCGCTATGAATTGTGTAAGACTGATGAATCACAGACCTGTACCTCTGAAACAAACAATACATTACATGTCAAAAAAAAAAAAAATAGAAGAAGATAGTAGGAAGGAAAAAATGAAGGGGGGGGGG